>NC_057390.1:70845041-71145041 GCF_019320065.1 Cervus canadensis
CCATCGAGTCAGTGATGCCATCCAGCCATCTCATCCTCTGTTGTCCCCTTCTCCTCCTGCCCCTAATCCTTCCCAGCATCAGGGTCTTTTCCAATGAATCAACTCTTCACATGAGGTAGCCAAAGTATTAACAGTTTCAGCTTCAGCATCAGTCCTTCCAATGAACACCCAGGACTGATTTCCTTTATCATGCACTGGTTGGATCTCCTTGCAGTCCAAGGGACTCTCAAGAGTCTTCTCCAACACCACAGTTCAAAAGCATCAATTCTTCGGCGCTCAGCTTTCTTCACAGTCCAACTCTCACATCCATACATGACCACTGGAAAAACAATAGCCTTGACTAGACGGACCTTTGTTGGCAAACTAATGTCTCTGCTCTTTCATATGCTGTCTAGGTTAGTCATAACTTTCCTTCCAAGGAGTAAGCGTCTTTTAATTTTATGGCTGCAATCACCATCTGCAGTGATTTTGGAGCCCCAAAAAATAAAGTCTGACACTGTTTCCCGATTAGATAAAGCTAAACTTGGTGGAAGAAAGGTAGGGACAGTAAAACTCTTGTACTCTTAACAGTAATGTCTAAATTGGTATTCTTTAGTAAGTAATGCCATATTACTTTTCTAAGTTGAAAGCCATATACTATTCAACCAGTGATTCTAATCCTATACAAACACACACACACCCTACATTCTCTCTACACAATCTCACACATGTTCACAAGAAACATGTTCAGGAAAGTTCATTGCAGGATCGGCTAATGATAAAAAAAAAAAAAAAAAAAAATTGAAAACTACCTAATAATCAACCAAAGGAGAAAAGGTAAATAAACTATGGTGTAGCCATGCAACAGAAAAATGTTGAGGAAAAAAAATCATACTGCAAGAGTGCACTGCAGTATAGTGTGTATTGAAAGTTTAAAAATATGCAAAACAATTACATTATTTATGGAAACAAATATATTCAAGTCAGTGTTTACCTCTGAGGAATGAAGGGGGGTGGGAAAGAAAAGGGTACACAGAAGGTTCAACTCCACAGTGTTTTACTTCTATCAAAAAAAAAAAAATCTAAGGCAAATAGAGGAAAACGTTAAGATCCAAGAACCAGTTAAGTTATAAGTTGGATGGGTAGTACATGGAATGATTTTTCTACTATTCTTTAGTCTTTTCTGAATATTTCAAATACTTCTTATCTATTCAGAATATAGAGAGATCTGAACTGGGTGGACTCTATTTAACAGAGTTAATACCTGACCAAGAGTAGGTAAAGCCAGTAAAGCCTGTGACAGAAGACTGTTTTCACAAGACCTATTTCCATCAGGGAATGTGAGAGCCATATGCACAAACCATCTAATTATATCCCTAATAACACTGCAAAAATGGAGGCATTATTCCCATTTGGAAGATTTTAAAAATTAAAGTCAAAGAAATTGGGTGACTTGGCTATGGTCACAGAGCCAATAAGAGAAGAGCACACATAATCTGCAGCTGTAAAGCAATGTTTATAACAACTCTGGTGTTTCAAAGAAATGGGACATGCAGCCTAGTAACTCTTGTTAAACAGGGGTTTCACCTGATCACAAGCTCAACAGGAGCTCCAAAGAGGCTATGGTTACCAAAAACAGCTTAATTATGGGTTATATTAAATAAAAGGGAAAACAAAAAATTATCAGTCGATTATACTTTGTACTACTACACACATAAGTGAAGTACTGAGTTTAATTTTAGGCTCCAGGTTTTTAAGAGGACATTGATAAAATGAGGACTTGTTACCAAGGGCAACATTCCAGATGAATAAAGAATAAACGTTGTACCCATTAGAGCTTTTTAAAGCTAAACTGAACTGCTTTAGGAATGTAAGTATTTTCCTACTATGCTGGTGGATACAACGCTCCCATTTAACCATAAACACTGTGGGCTATGATGTGCCTAAGATAACTCAGGCTGCTGTAACAATATACCATGAACTGGGTGGCTTTACCAACAAACTGGCAAGTCCATGTGAAGGTTCCAGCAGATCTGATATCTCAAAAGGGCCCTTTTTTCTGGTTCATGGACATCTGCCTTCTTGCTATATCCCTACATGCTAGAAACAAGAAGGCAAGCTTTCAGTTCTTTTCTTATAAGGACATAATCCCATGAGGACTCCACCTTCATGGCCCCACCTTCTCATACCAAAAGGCCCCACCTTCTAATACCAACACATGGGGGTTAGGGCTTTAACATAAGAATTTTGATGACAGACAAAAATTCAGTCCTTAACATGATGTAATCACCAACACCTTTTAACTTAAAACTTCTACAGGAAAAACAACTCTTTAAAACAGTCAAGGCTCTAACTGCCTTTTCCCTCTGGAACATATTTATAAAATTACTTTTGATTAGGTAAGATTTCTTAATGTAACGACTTCTCTATAGTACAACACACTCATGAACTAACCAACTCTGAAAGTGTCGAAGAGGAAACTGAAAGCTCTTCTTTCACAAACACTGAGGGATCTACTCTGATAAGAGGTTGGACTATACAATCAATAAGCCTCCCCCTAATTCTCACAGTCTATGATTAGTGCAAAGATTAATATAGCTTTGTTTAAAAAAAAAAAAAAAAAGAACTACATTTAAAACCAACAAAGTACTCATTACCAAGGAGTCAGAGGTGAAACTAATGAAGAGGCAGAAAATCATATACTAATTAAAATATTACCCAGTGAGGTGAACCAGAAGGTCCCGCTGATATGTGTGTGTGTGTGTGTGTGTGTGTGTGTGTGTGTGTGTGAAAGATAATGAGCTTTATCTCTACTGCAAAAAAGAAAAAAAAACAAAAACCACCTTGGACCTATATCAAACCATACAGAAAAATTAGCTCAAAATGGATGAAAGGCCCAAATGTCACTGCTAAAACTATAAAACTCTCAGGAAAAAAACAGCATAAATGTTAATGACCTTGGATTAGGCAAGGATTTCTTAGCTATGACATCAAAGTACAAGAAGAAAAACTAAACAAATTGGGAGTTCATCAAAATTAAAATTTTTTGTGTTTCAAAGGAAACCACAGAGAAAGCGAAAATACAATACACATGATGGGAGAATATATTTGCAAACTGTTTATCTGATATAAGACTTGTATCCTGAACATATAGTAGTCCCCTCATCTGAAGCGGATGTGTTCCAAGATCCCCAGTGATGCCTAAAACTACAGACAATACCAAACCCTATATATATTGGATTGGACAAAAAGCTGCTTGCTTCGATTTTTAAATAAAAATTAAAGACACATTTTTCACTTTTCACCAAGAACTTTATTGAACAACATATTCATAATTCGCCATTTTGTTCCACTACCTTCTGTCATTTTCCAGGCAACTTCATAATTCCATCTTCCCAAAACTTTTTATCTTTTTGAGCAAAGAACTGTTCCAGGTGCCTTTTACAGCCTTTCAGGAAATTAAAATTTTTTCCATTAAGAGAATTCTGTAAAGACCACAATAAATGGAAATCCAAAGGTGCAATGTCTGGTGAATCTGGCAGATGAATCAGAACTTCCCAGCTAAGCTGTAAGTTTTCGCCTGGTCATCAAAGAAACATGCAGCCTTGCTAACAGTCTTCCTGAGAGAAGATTATGTGTTTTCTGTTAACTAATTCTGGACACTTTTCATCGAGTGCTGCTTTCAGCTGGTCTGTACTGGAGGCAGTACTTATTGGAATTAATCATTCAGTTTTCTGGAAGGAATTCATAATAGAGGACTCCCTTCCAATCCCACTGTAAATACAACATCACCTTCTTTGGATGAAGACTGGCCTCTTATGTGGTGGGAGGCGGTTCATTTCGCCTGCCCCACAATCTTCTCCAATCTACATTACTGTACAGAATCCACTTTTCATGGCCTGTCACAAGTTGCTTTTTTTGTTTTGTTTTGTTTTTGTTTTTGACAAGTTGCTTTAAAAACAGAACAGTTTTGTTACACTTACTTAGAGAATCACATTTGGAAATACCATCAAGAAGGGTTGTTTTGGTGGGGTTTTTTTTTGTGGGTTTTTTTTTGCATAATTTATGTGGAACCCAAACATCAAAGCTATGAACATAACCACAAATTATTTTCAGTGTTTGATTTGGATATTTTGAGTATGTCCGGCTCTCTCTCGTGTGGTATAACGTTGATTGTTCTCAATGTCTCCATTTGATCGCTATCAACTTCAACTGGTCTACTTGACTGTGGAAGGTCCTGACCGTGGAAGGTCTCATCCAGTGAGAAATCTCCAGCATGAAACTGCAAACCACTTCTGAAATGTTCAATCAGTCACAGCATCTTCTCCATACACCGCACAAATCTTTTCTTGCATTTCAGTTGATAAAATAAAGCAAAATATGTCAGAAAATGTAGTTTTCTCTTATCTACACTATTAAAATGGCTACACAGAAATTCACCAATTTTGCTAAGTTTTTTTTTTTTTTAATGCACACTGTTATGACAGCTGTCACAATACAATCTAACAAAACTGTTTCAAATGAAGTTAAAGACAACTAAAGGTTATTAGACCCATCTTACCAGAAAAACCAAATGAACCTTTTGGCCAACTCAACACTATGTTTTCTCCTGTGCCTACATGCCCATGATACATACCCAAGATAGAGTTTTAATTTATAAATTAGACACAGTAAGAGACTAATAATAACAAATAATAAATTATAACAACATACTAGAATAAAAGTTATGTGAATGTGGTCTCTAGCTCTCAAAATATCTTACTATACAAATGTAATGCCTTTTCTACTTTTTTTTTTTTTTTGAATGCATTGCACAGTTTATTTCCAGACAAAGACAGTGTAAAGTAATATAAACAAAAGGCAGACCTTTTGTTCACTTCTGGGAACAAACTGACCCTTTACTGTGCAACAGAGAGTCAGTGAGGTCAAAACTATTTTCACAATAGTGATAAAATGTTATTTATGTCAACACAATGTGTTCATCATTGCTATTTTCAAATGACTCAATAAATAATTTACAAAATGTTTCCATTTTTATATCAAATGCAGTAAATACCAATAGTTTTAACCCACATAAACAAAAGTTCTTTGGGTAATTTCAACGAGTTTTAAAAATGTAGAGCAGAAGACCATATCTGAAAGCTGTGTTAGGTAAGAAAGGAAACAGATTAAGAAGTGTGCTGACTGTTTATAATAGCCAGGACATGGAAGCAACCCAGATGCCCATCAGCAGACGAATGGATAAGGAAGCTGTGGTACATATACACCATGGAATATCACTCAGCCATTAAAAAGAATTCATTTGAATCAGTTCTAATGAAATGGATGAAACTGGAGCCCATTATACAGAGTGAAGTAAGCCAGAAAGATAAAGAACATTACAGCATACTAACACATATGTATGGGATTTAGAAAGATGGTAATGATAATCCTATATGCAAAACAGAAAAAGAGACACAGATGTACAGAACAGACTTTTGGACTCTGTGGGAGAAGGTGAGGGTGGGATGTTTAGAGAGAACAGCATGGAAACATGTATATTATCTAGGGTGAAACAGATCACCAGCCCAGGCTGGATGCATGAGACAAGTGCTCGGGCCTGGTGCACTGGGAAGACCCAGAGGGAGCGGGTAGAGAGGGAGGTGGGAGGGGGGATCGGGATGGGGAACACATGTAAATCCATGGCTGATTCATGTCAATGTGTGACGAGACCCACTACAGTGTTGTAGGGTGGTTAGCCTCCAACTAGTGAAAATAAAAAAAATAAAAGAAGTGTGCTGAAAGTCACCCTAGGCCCTGAAGGTTCCCACGCCCCCTCCCAAAGAAGATGCAGCTGCCCAGGACAGAACTGACAACACACAGAGACCCCCGTCCTGGGCTCCGAGCATCATCACCTTCCTAGAGATGCTTCATCCTGGAGAACTTTCTCCAGCAATCCACACACGGAGAGAGCAGGGGAGAGTTGGCCTTGGAGGGAGCAGCTCCCAGGAGACGGAAGGCAGGTGGTGCTAGGTGGACACCAGAGAGGCAACGCATGCGAATTTATCATGTATGGACCACCTGCATTGACCAAAGAGGTTGTATAGTTGCAGGGACAAGGCTGGGAACACTGGCCAGGTGGGAAGCATGTACCTAACCTGGAAATAGGCAGGAAGTGACAGAAGTGGCTGGAGGGAGCAACCACACCGTCTGTCATCGTGCTAAGTGAACGTCTTTAAAAGGTGCGTGAGTTGGAGCACCATGGTGCCCACAGTTAGAGGTGGGGGAGAAAAAAGAACCCAGGAGAGACACAGAATCCCGACTGGAGGGCCAGGAGCTGAGAGAAGAAAGTTCTTCAAAAGGTGCAGAGAGATCCACGGGGTCAGCGCCACAGGCTCAAGTCCCATGGATGTGTCCTGAAGGGTACATGCTCCATCACATTAAACCAACAATAGAAATATCAGTGATCAATGCCAAATGACCAGCTGGTTTCCGCTTATTCAGGGCCCTGACTGATTGGGACCTGCCTGCTTATCAAGAGATTTCACTGCCACTCAGCTCAGTTATGAAGTTTGTCATCATTTGACAACTACTGTTTGGAGCAATAACCACAGGCTGTGAGCTACACTCACACTGGAGTTTGTATCATGAAGAACCTGCCCGTATCGGGCTCCTAGTGGAGGAGACAGCAAATACTTCCAGGGGTGTCCTTGCCTTTTTTGAGTCCCATACAAAATGCTAATCTCTCATACTCTTCATTCCATTGATCCCCTTCCTCTCCCTCCATGCTCACCCTCCACTCTCTCTCCTCACCCCAAGCCTTTATGCACAACTCTTTTTCTGATGACCGATTACCTCTTCCTTCACGGCCCTCAGTAATATTCCAGGGACACACTGTGGCCTGTAACTGCCCTTCTTCGGACTAATCAGGCAAATGATTTATAGGGCTGATCAGTGCTAAAAGAAAACAGGGGGTCTCTCACTTCAGAAAATTAGCAAGAACCACGAGGCAAGGACAGCAGAGCATTAGACCAAGCCTGGGGCCCTTTGAGGCTGCTCACTGTTGTGCACCCCAAAAGCCAGCCCGCACCCTGCGACATGGAGACAGGAGTGAGCTTACTGACCATCAGCCCAGGGCGGAAGAGAACCATCAGTCTGTGACCCCTTAGCTTGTCATAAGCAGGGGATGGGCTCTCATCCCTGACTGTCCCCAACGGGACCCAGAATCTCACCAACACCCCATAAAGGAAATCACTAACACGTGTCAGAGCAGAAATTGCAAATGAAACTTAACAGTAAAGAAAAGCAAGGATCCTGAATGTTAATTTTAAAAACCAAACTGAAGTTGTGAAGGGTGCTTCATGACCACAAAACTACACTCTGAATCACAAAAGCCTGCACAGCAGGCCTGGTTTTGGGACAGGTGTGGTCAGGGCAGCGCGTCCTCAGGGGGGATACTGTCAGCAAACAGAGAGATGAAACTGAAGGGGAGCCAGCTGTGCCCAGGTTGTAGCTGAGAGGAGGATGCCTCCCCGCACCCCAAGGTAGCCTCTCTAAGTCCTGAAGGAAAGAGGCTGTTGCTCCGTACTCCCCTCTCTTGGCTTCTACTTTCCTGAAAGATCCCTGAAGTCAGGAGGCACTCCTCTGAAGTAGGGTATTGTATCAAAGACTAAGCAGCTAAAACCATAGCTGGGTTAACTGGCAAAGAGCTGAAAAACCCCAGGCAAAAGTATAAATGGGGGAAGAAATGGACCCAAAGAGGCAGGGAGGCCACACAATCAGAAGAGTTATCACCTGAGGAGCATCTCTCAGTCAAGGAGACTGGAGCTGGCAAGTAAATCCCCCAGCTTCCTGGTGCCATTTCCTGTGGCTCACACCCCACCTCCGACCCTGTGCCCCCAACCCCAGCATCCAATGAACCACAAGCCAGAAAGCAACTGAATCCCAGGGTGAGAAAATCAGAAGTCTGATGAGTTCGATCATAATGAAACGATCCCAGAATAAAATACTGCCCACAGCAGTTCAAAAAAGGTACCCTCTTTCCCATCCAAATGGAGACAGAGGGCATCACTGTGTCATACCAGAGACAATGAAGGTGCACAGGCCACATTCTACCGAAAAATCAAGAGAAGAGCTTTTACGAAGCTCTTATCATCTACTGTGGCTGCAACTTTCACAATAAGAGGTGTGACCCCAAAACCAGCAAGAATTTCTTTTTCCTTCTTTACAGTTTCACAGATAGGAGATTTATTCTTATCGTATATCTTCACAACATCGGCATTTTCTTTTTCTTTCCTCATTAGGTGAAGAACTTGCATGTTTCCACTTAAAGGAAGCGTCTCTCTGGCATGTCCAAATTGCCAGCATCCCTACTCTTGCACTTTGGGGCCATTATTGAGTAAAATAAAGGTTACTTAAACACAAGCAACAGTCAATCTGATAACCAAGAGAGCTACCAAGTGACTAATGGGCGGGATAATCTGGACAAAGGAATGATTCACGTCCTGGGCAGGACAGAGTGGGACAGCACGAGATTTCATCACACTACTCTGAATGGTGTGTAACTTAAAACTTATATGTTATTTCTAGAATTTTTCATTTAGTATTTTCAGACCAGTTAACCAAAGGTAACTGAAATTGCTGAAAGCAAAACCACGATTAGGAGGACCACTATGTAAAGAACTCTTAAAATTCAATTATAAAAAAAAAAACAAGTTTTTAAACAGGCAAAAGATGTAGCAGACATTTCTCTGAGAAAGATGTGCAAATGGCCAATAAGCACATGACACAATGCTCAACACCTTGTCTTTAGGGAAATGCAAATCCAAATGATGAGACGCCACTTCACATTTGCTAGGATGACGAGAATCAAAAAGGCATATAATAACAAGTATTTGCAAGGATGTGGAGAAATCAGAACCATCATACACTGCTGATAGGAATGTAAATGATGCAGCTACTTTGGAAACCAGTTTTGTAGTTCCTAAAGGTTAAACATAGTTACTATATGACCGAGCAATTCCACTCCTGGGTATATAAACAAAAGAAAAGGAAACATATTCCATTAAAAAACTTGCACATAAAAGTTAATAACAGCACTATTCACACTAGTCAAAAAGTAGAAATAACTCAAATATATATCAGTAGCCTAACAAGTAAATAAAATGTGGTACATCCATACATGAGAATAATATTTGGCCATAAAATAGAATGAAGTAATGATACATGCCACAATATGAATGAATCTTGAAAATATGCAAAGTGAAGGAAGCCACACACCAAAACCTTATATATTATGATCCTATGATATGTGGGAGGGGGTGGTGGGGGAAGAAGTAAGGAGGAGTGACATGGTCTGCTATTAGCTATGAGAGTTACATAACTTTTCAAACATATAACAAGCCACTGAACTGTATACTTTAAATGAGTAACTTCACAGTATGTGAATCACATTTCAAAAATAATAATAATAATAATAAATAAATGGGAAATCTTTATTGAGAATATCACAATGAAATCCTAGATATTTCACCATAATAAATATACTATGATAATATGATTTCCAAAGAAACAGAAGAAATGCAAGAAGCACAATAATAAGAAAATGATTCCAGGTCAAGGCCTGGGGATTTCTGAAAAACACATTACAAACATGTAGCAAAAAACAAGCATGTATGCCTACACTCTGCATCTCTGGCCCAGGCAGATGTCAGTCATCAATTCACCCTCTGCCATGGAGCTGGAAATGGCCATAAATCTCTTCTCAACACAGTTCTCCAAGTACTCAATACCTACTTACTGTAATTGACAATGAATTACTGAAGGTAAGACCCAAAGGAACTAACTTCACACCTATTTCTCTCTCAGTCTATTACACAAGCAATTATTACTGTTCAGCACTTTAGTGGTGTTATTAATTATAAAATACTTCAGACATACAAAAAAGGCATTCTGCATAAAATAAGTTTAACATACATAACACCCTCACTATCCAAGTAAAGAAATATAACATTACAAATTCAGTTAATGCTTCCTCCACTTTCAGTAAGCATTTAACCTCAGAAAAAGAACTGTGACTACACTCTTGTCTCTCAGTTAAAAATATCTGTATGAAGCCTATACATGTAGCCCTTGGAGTAAAATCAAAACATCACTATTCACCCAAAGACTCTCAAGTGACCTCTGACATGTGACATTTACCACATATGAAACCTCTATCACTGTCAATTTTAAAAGAGAAGGAAACTCTCCCACATGTCAACAGCCATAGTAATGGAAACAGAAAATGACCAGAGGGTTCTTTCCGTCCAAACTTCTCACTATTACTTCTTGTTGAGTCACTAAGTCATGTCTGACTCTTCACTACTACCTTTCCAAAGGCAAAGGCCTCCACTGTCCACCTCTCCCTGTGTATTGTCAGGCCAGCACACGTCTCATTTTTACATCTATATTTCAAGACACTTTCACACACAATATCTCGTTAGTCCTACAAGATAGATAAGGCAGCTATATTTATACCCCAATTTATAGATATGGAAGAACAAAGCAATTAAGAGCACAAGACTGGAGTCACTCAGGGCTTGAATCCCTGCTTCGTTACTTTTCTCACAAAGTGAACTGCAAAATAAAGATACCTGGCTTACTGGGTACTTATGAGAATCAGATTACATGACACATATAAAGCACCAAGCACAGAACCTGGTGTAAAATAAGCAATAAATGAATGATAGTTGCTGCTAGTATTATTGCTGCTATTAATTATGCAAGATCAAACAGCTCCTAAACAAGGAACTCAAGACTGAAACCTAGGTCTTCTTTGAGTCTTCACAACAACTGCTTCATTCTCAAATGATCACCAGGAGTCCTATCTGTACAGAGAAGATGGCACTATTTCCAGGCAATGCTTCCTCTTTCTCATTGAGACACCGTGGTGACTGCTTTAGGATTTTAAGAACAGAAAGCCAATAGCAATACTCACAGTTGATAACTTCACAAAAAGACAACTAGACATTATGTGTGTCTCATAATACAATCTATAAAGTCATCTGGCCTTCTCCCCAGATGAAAACTTTATCAGCCTTCTATATCAAATAATCAATTTACAGGATGGAAAGAGGATAGAAAAACATGTTAAACTGAATAGAAATTCAGATTGTAAGAAATTCTAATAGGACAAACCTTCAACAGACAAAAAAGAGAATGGGGAAGACAGAAAAGGAGACAGAGAGAAGGAATCTACAAATTAAAAAAAAAAAAAAAAAGGACTTAAGACATTTTAATCAATCCTGATGTCAAAAAAACTTTTAAAAATTCTCTCTCCAAAAAGGCAATAGCATTGGCCCCATTATACATCTCTGCTTGAGGAAGAGAACATGCTAGTGATATCACCAGAATATATGTGAATATTTTAGGCTTTGAGACTTTTTTTTTTTTTTTTGTAAATCAATAAACCTGGCATTCTGTTTTTTTAAAAAAGATCAAAACAACACATATAGCCTTTACTCTTCCTACACTACATGTATGATAAAAGTATCATTCTGACGTGTATTTTTAAAGACTAGGTCTACAAGTTCTTAAAATGATCCTCCCCCCTCAACCCCAACCCCCAAATCTACAAGAGAAGACTGGAGCAAAGGTCAAGGGAAAAAACAAACAAGAAAAGTCAGGAAGGAACACTTCTGTGACTGAAGCTTAAAAGAAAACCCACACCATCAACAGGATTAGCTGTCAATAGGGACCTTCCCAGAAGTAACCCTACGATGTGACTGGAGATACCTTAATGAGAATTAGAGCACCTCCCTGTCATCAAGAAGCAGCCCTGCTTAAGGTAAATGAAATGAAAATTTGTCTGAAGTTTCAACATGGGCACATGCTGAATGAAGATTTCTTGTTTATTTCCATATTATTCTAAAAAAGATTTGAGACAGCTCAAAGAATGCATTAGAATTAAAAAGAAAGAAGTGGACAAGAAGGGGGCAAAGAGAAAATGAGGGAGGAAAACGGACCATGCCAGAGGCAAGGTGGCCACACACACTGTGCGCCACAAGGTCTTCTATGCGGGAAGGGCCGCACACCTGACCGGGCTACCTCGCAGAGAGAGAGATATCAAGGGTCAGAAGAGTCACGATGACCATGTAACACAGGCAAACTGGCTGGTCAAAGGAAACGCGGCTATTCCTGGTACCCAGACCTGAGGGGAAAAATTACTACACATTTTTACATGGGTTCTAATGATGATGATAAAAATGATAGCAACTTAAGCGATACATTTAAAAATGGTTAAGATGGCAAATTTTATGTTATGTACATCTTACACAATAAAAAAAGGGGGGGTACAACAGCACCTCGCTTTCTCTTCATGTGTCCTGGACCAGGCATGTTCTAAGCATTTTATATGCTTAAAGTCACAAAATTCTCACAACCACCTTGTGGAGATAGGTACAATCATTATCCCCATTTTATAGATGAGGCCTCAGAACACGGAGGCAGCAAGAGGCTAAATAACACACAACTAGGAAGTTGCAAAGCCAGGATTCAAGCCCAGTAAATCTAGCTCCAGGGCCATAACCATGACATCACCCCTCATCCATAAAGTTGCCTCCCTCTGGGGAAAGGAGAGGCAATTGCCATCAGCCAAGAGCAGTATCTGTCCATTAACTATCAGTTCAGTTTGTGTTCAGTCTTTGTCCTCCGGATCAGCAGCTAACATTAACAGTAGTAGCAATAGTTACAATAACATCAACAACGACACTGAAACAGAGGAGATAATATCCTCACAAGAATTCTACAAGAGGAGTACTTGTAGATTGTAAATTTCATGAAACTGTTTTAACGGCTCTCAATAAAGGCTGACTGCATCACACCAATAATAATTCTGTAAAAGTTATTCTACCCCAGTCTAAAACAATGCAATCAATATATGTGGCTCTCTGGTATTCTGGCTTGATTCAAGTAAAGACTGATTGTTTCTAAAGCAATGGATTGAATGTATGTTATTTAAGCAATTTTCAGAGTCCTGTTTCTGACTACTAGGTGTTTGGTAAGAATTAGGCAGCAACGTAAGTGAATTCATATTTGCTGGAGTGAAGCTATTCTATACTGCCAATTACAGGTAGACTATATACTTTCGTAGCCAATCAAGTACAGAATTAGGTTAATATGCTCTTCGGAAAATTAAGGAACCTAATCACTAAAGACACCTACGTTGCAGCTAACCCAACTCTCCATGGAGATGAGCCAAGACAATAGTTCCTCATAGGGTCAAAATTTTCCTCTGAAAGTGGTTCTGATTCAGCACCAATGTATAATGGGTGAGTGCCCAAATTCCACGCAATCACAAATCACAAACGCATGATTTGGATCTGGAAAATTCTCCAAATAAGAGTTTCTCAACTTTTTATTTCAGCCATAAAATTACCTCAATTAAGTACCCACAGACCATCTACTTGAGATGTGTACCCCGAAGCTCCACAAATGAACTGGGCAGCTATCCAAAGTCATCACATATAAACCAATTAAATATCCAGGGATATCTGTAAATAAATAAGACATAGGTTTTGGAGTAGTAGATATCCCACATCTTTCTTTTTGAAATAACTAGGAAGCAGAATCAACAGTTTACCAAGGCCATCCCTCGTTAGTATAAAATGACTACATCATGAGTATACTAGGGTTAGGAAGCGATTTTAAAAGACAAGCAGCCCAATAGAACATGAAAAAATATGAAAAAAGAAAGTCTTGGGGGAAAATCCAATAAATAAACATCAGAGAGATGATCAACTTTATCAATAGGGAACTTCAAATACAACAATGCTTTATACCATTTTCACCCATCAGACAGGGCCAAAATAGAAATGACCATTAATATCCAAATTGGTAGAGCCTTTGGAGAAATGTTTTGAAAGGACATCAATTTTTTAAATATGCATAACCATTAATTCCATAGGTATGTTCTCATACATATACAAAAACAAGTTCAAACTAGGATGTTTACCAAAACATATCTTGAAACAGAAAAAACTAGTTATTTAAATGTCTATCAAAAGAGGGATGGTTAAATAAACTATGGAAAATATATCTAATGCAAACTATGCAGAATTTCATGTAAAGTAAAATGGCTCCTTCATATTCTAACACAGAAAGATTTTCATGATATTAAGTTTTTAAAAGCCTGTAACAATTCAAAAAGCTTGATCCTGTGGGTAGAGGGGAGGGAAGGAGAGGGAAGCTGACAACAGGGGTCTGAACTGGTCAGGACTCTTTCAGTTCCAAGAGATAGAAATTCAATATTCAAACTCACACAAGTTAGGCAGTTGAGTAGCTCGTTTAACCGGAAAATACAAAGTGGATCTACTTTAAGGTTCAAGTGGAGCCAGAGGCTCCAACGACTCCATGCTTACACATGCAAGTGTGTGAGACTGTATGACTGTACATCTGTGAGTGTGTCTGTGGTCACTCAGCTTCAGTCTGTATGTTGGTATTCTTTCCTCTGGCACACAGGTTTCTTTACTTGGCCAAGCACACGATATCTCACCTTAGCAACTCCAAAGGAATGAACCTGTCCCATGTCCAATATCTGCTTTTCAATCTCAAGGAAGGGGGTCTGAACCTGCTTTGGTCATATGGACATCCTGTAGCAATCACTATTTCCAGAGAAATGGAGTGTTAATAGACCAAGTCTAAGTCACATGCTCACCTCCTGGCCAAGGGGTAGGATACAGCTACACCTGGAAAGGGGGGAAAGGGAACACTACACAGCCTAAATTACCAGCTATCATAAGTTCATTATGGAGACTTTCACCTTTTAATTCTACATACTCCCATTTCCTTGAATTTATTATTTGAATATAGTCATGTATTACATATATGATTTATTTTTTAATTTAAAAATGGAAAAAATACTAGAATGCAGTCAGAAAGAAAGCCTCAGGTCTAAAAAGTTCAGGGTTGGTGATTTTAGAATTAAGTCATAGGGAAAATAAGCCTCATGTATAAATAACAATCTGCACTTCCGAATCCTGGACACTTGGCCAACATTTTAGCCACCAGCCAGTCCTTATCATACCAAGCATTGAAAGACAAACAGAAAATAGAGAAAACATATTTTAATTAATTAGCAATAATATGTTGATAAGAGGATGAGAAAAGACCTCCAGGACCTGTAAAGAGAAATGTTAAGAAATCCTCAGACAGTACCTGGCTTCCAATAGAATCTGAAAGCTCTTTATGTCCTCTCTCACTTTTCTCACCTTATAATCTTAACAGTACATGCAGAAAAATTCTGGATCAGTTTTACTGAAGCCAAATAATCACTTTCTATCTATTTCAAATACCTACTCTAAAGGTGGTAGCAAACCATCTAAACTAAAACAACTTATAGTATCTACTCGTAGAGACATTAGTAAAAATTTCTCCTTTAACTGTCCCAAGAGCTACCATTCAAAACTACAAGTTCTTTTCACAAATAAATTTAATAATAAAATCCCCATTTAAACTGACACACAAAAACAATTCTTCTTCATTTCAATGACTCCAAGCAGGACCCTACCAATTCTAGTATTCATGGCTCTGAAGAAAGCCAGTTTTGCTATACTGTAGTGGGGCAAAGATATTTACTGTCACTGAATATTCATTTCTTGCCCACGTTGCCTAGCTCCACCAAGTAGTGCCCTGTGACTACTTCTGGCCAATGGGTTATAAGAGGAAGTGACATGGGTCACTTCGGTGCCAAAGGCATAGTAACCAAAGAGATTCCATGTTCAGATATTGCACCAAACATTGTACTTCATTATTTTAACTACAGGACCCCCAGACTTCTGAACACAGCCCTTGACAGCGACTTCTTGCGCTATAGGACTTACAAGCCCTCTGAGCAATATGTGATTTCCAATTCAATTTCCCAAATACCCTCAAACCAGTAAAGAGGATTCCTAGATATGTTGTATGAGTATTCCAGTGTTAGTCACTCAGTCATGCCCGACTCTTTGCGACCCCATGGACTGCAGCCCACCAGGCTCCTCTGTCCATGAGATTTTCCAGGCAAGGATGCTGGAGTGGGTTGCCATTTCCTTCTCCAGGGGATCTTCCCAACCCAGGGATCGAACCCAGGTTTCCTGTACTGCAGGCAGATTCTTTACTGACTGAGCTACAAGGGCACACATACAAAACAGGCCTATTTCTCTAAGTACATTAATAAGTACTTAGTAAGTACTATCATGATTTAATCAATGTAATTTGTCAAATATTTTAATATCTACAAGTACAAGACACTGCAGAGGACAGAATATAAAACATGATCCCCTTTGCCATTCTCATACCCTAATTTGGGAGACAGGACGCATGAAAACAAAAAAACTCCAGAGTATAAATGCAGTATAAAGTGTCAAGTTAATAATAAAGAAAATAAATATTAAAAGAGCTCTTTGAAGGAAGGGATTATTTTCAAATTTTACAGTCTGAACACTTAACAAGCAACTTGAAAACTGAGCTGAGCTTTAAAGAATATGCAGAATTTCACAGGATAAGGGAGAACATTCCAGGGAAAGGAAAAATAAAGGGTGGCAAACAGAGAAGCCCAAGGGATGTATAAGGGACAGTGTGCTGACGATTTTACTTTGAGCAGTTCATTAGGGGAGACTAGTGGGAAATGAGACCAGAAAAGCAAGTTGGTGCCAGACACTGGAAAGCTTTAAATGCCAGACTAAGGAACTTTATCTTGACAGTAATGAGGAGCCATTGAAGGGTTTAAACAAAGTAATGCAATGAAAATAAAAATTAGGATGATTGCTCCAAAACAAAATTTAGGACAGACTGAAGAAGCAACTCACAGGGGACAGTGAGACCATTCTGGGGTACTTTCACAAATATCAGGCCTAGATTAGAATGACGACAGTGAGGAAAAAAGGAACAGATCTAAAGAGCTGATAGGACTTGGAAAGTGTTTTTAGCATATGTCAAATCAAACCTTAAGGACTCTGAAGAGCTGAGATTCAGATGCTACAAAGAGGTTAAAAACCACAGCAACTGCAAAGTCCAGCCTACCCAGCAGGGTGTCCCTATACATGAATTGATACTGGGCTCTTCTATACATTCATGCATTGCCATCTCCACAATCATACATAAGATCCACTCTTTTTCACTGGGATTTTGAGGAAAAAAGTGGGAAATGATATCTAAAAGCCGCTAAGTGATAAAGGCCAGGTAGTTGTACAACAAACAGATAGGAGCTCAAACATCTGTAAAGGCCAAAGGCACTGCAATCACATCTATTGCAAAATGGAAAAACAGACTGCAAATCCAGTCATACTGCGGGCCTGAGTAATGACATCAGATATATCCATTAAACTTGGCAAAAGGCTAAGACTGGATGAATGGAGTTATTGAGGTCCCAATCCTTAACAAAAGAGGTTCTTAACCTTTGGGGAGGTCACGGACCCTTTTGGGATCTGATGAATTTCTCTCCAGAGAAAGACTCAGAATTTTGCATATACATAATTTCAGAATGTTCACAGACACCACTCACCCAAAGCCTATCTAAAGACTCTTAGTCCATGAATTCCAATGGTTCTTAAGAACTCTTCCTAAAATTGGTGATTAAGAATTATCTATTATAATAAGCATATTGACTAAAAATGATCTGACTTAATAGGGCATGTATAATTAATAGTGTGTCCTATGTAATATTAATTACATATGTTGTACAATAGATATTTAGTGACAAAAAATACTATGTATGCCAAAATAAATTACAGCAATAATAAGGTCCCCAAAGAGATATACAAAAATGTAATAAATGTAACTTAAAAACACTATTAAAAAAAATGGTATGTATGGTAAATCATTTTACAAGTTATGCAACACTTTTAGTTTAATGGATGTGCTTATAAGCATGGGGCAGATAATGTATGATTAGGGCTTCCCTTGTGGCTCAGCTGGTAAAGAATCCGCCTGCAATGCGGGAGACCTGGGTTCGATCCCTGAGTTGGGAAGATCCCCTGAAGAATGGAAAGGCTACCCACTCCAGTATTCTGGCCTGGAGAATTCCACGGACTGTAAAGTCCATGGGGTCGCAAAGAGTCGGACAGGACTGAGCGATTTTGACTTTCACTTTCATACATAGTACATATTATGTAAGATAAAATGCATGTATGAATACATTTTGATTAGGTAGATCATCGAATGCACAAAATACATGGCAGTGGGATTATTTAGAATATACTTATGTGAAGTACTAGTACAGCATATGATAATAATGTTTCACTGTTCACGTGTAATTTTTCAAGAAACAGTTTAAGTAGAGTTTCAGCTTTGGATGCTGGTGGTGGAGTTGGGAGTCTTAGGAAGAACGTTATCCTCCTTTACTGATTTACAAGGCCTGAGTAATCAGTACTTATACTACAAAGGAAAAAAAAAAGAACCCCTCCTATATAACTGTGGTAAGTATTTTTACCATATATCCCACAGTTAAAAAGGTTTTGAATGAGAAGCCATATATATATATATAAATTATTTATAATTTATATACATTGTCCACTAGACCAATAAATTATGTGCTTTATAAAGCATACATAAAAATGGGAATATAAAAGAATGATGATTATAATATAATTTACCATTTTTAAACATTTACCTATTGATGACACAGCTTGTGCTATCCCTAACAAATATTATTAACACTACCACCATTTTTGTTAAGAAAAACATGTGAAAAGTCAAAGTCGCTCAATCGTGTCCCACTCTATGACTCCATGGACTATACAGTTCATGGAATTCTCCAGGCCAGAATACTGGAGTGGGTAGCCTTTCCCTTTTCCAGGGGATCTTCCCAACCCAGGAACTGAAATCAGATCTCCCACACTGCAGGCAGATTCTTTACCTGTTGAACCACAAAGGAAGTCCAATAAGAGAGCAGCCCATATGAGGAATAACATAATGAACACTAAATTACTTTTTAATTTTGCTTTCACATTTTGTAATATAGCAACTTAAAAGTCTGGTTCTAAATTCAGTTCATTATCATAATAGGTAATTGTTTTATTTGGTTTTAATGGTAATCATAGCCCAAAAACATACTTCACAAAGACGAGTAAGACAAAGGGAAGAACTGCATCACACTTGCTGCACTGAGTAAACCACCACATGATATTCAATCTTCAATCCTGTTCACCATTTATGCAAAAGTCTTTGCTAAAATTCAGATAGTGCATTTCCATATTTCCTGATGACAATCAGTTGTTCTTGCTAACTAATCAGATGGTAATGCCTTTTTAATTAATATATTCTCAGTTTTTACTAGATTTTTATACAGGTCAGAAAATTCTGTTTTCAAGTTTAAGTGTACATATAAAAATATTCTTAAAGTTTTAAGATCATATCATCTTCAGCAATTAAATCCAATAATGATGGAAATAATTCCAAATATCCATTTTGGATGTTTGGAAATGGAAATATCCAAATATCCATTCCAAATAATCTCTCTTCATAACACTGGATTTCACCTTGAAAGGTAGTTACTTTTTGGGTCACTGTTATGAATTTACCAATCATCCTAAAGTGACAGATTAAGTGTGTTAATTTTCATAAATATCAGCTAGGTAGTATATAATTCACAGACACCTGTGAGAGGAAAATGTCAGTAAATTTCAGACATTTGTATCTGAAATTGTGTTTTTGTGAAAGAGAAATTAGTAAGTCATCTTCAGATTAGACAATGCTTAAGTCCTTTGCCTCAAGATGACCAGTTAAACTGGATGAAATATTTTATAAAAGATCTGCATGGTGACTTCCTATTGCAACAATACATGTTAAGAGTCTACTATTTAAATCTAAAAATCTAATTACCCAGGCTCCTATGAACTAAAAAACATCACAGCTGACTGAAAATAAAGAATCTTTCAAACAGACTTCTAGTATTTCTCCCATTTCCCAGATAATTCTATATAAACCCTACTGTAGAGGCCACTGCTCTAAATGTGCCTGGGCTCCCAAGGGTCAAAGCCCTCCATGAGTCCCTTTCAACCAATTTTCCTTACATGCTCTCAAAGTTCAAAGGACTTATCCTTAAAGGTAGTCTAATTATCTTGTATCCATCTCTGAATCACTACCAGTTGGCAAAAGACACAACTGCAGCACATTCTGTGACACCAGTTGTCTTCAACACTGTTCCTTCAGTGTAATGTTGGCTAGCGATTCAGTCAAATAATAGACAGGGCTCGAACAAGGTCCAAGACTTTTCATGACATATCCTGCCTTAAATCCTTTCTGGAACATGGCAGGGCATAAATAAATCAGTAAAATAAATCATGAACTATATTGAGAGCCAGGGGCTTTCAACTTGCATGACCAACCTAACTTATACAGTGACATATATTTACATAAGGAGATGACATTTTTACACTTCAAAAACAAGTCTGCTGCATCATCTTAAGAATGCCAAATGATAACACACTGTTTAAAGAAATAGCTACTGGAAAAAAAAAAAAAGCACAAGCCAACGAAAAAGATTTTGTACTAACTTCTACCAAGAAAAGGGAAAAAAAAGTCTGTTCTCAAATATACATAAAAATGAGTAAGTTCCCAGTGTGGTAAGCCTTACATATGGAATCATTTCAAAAACTATGAAAATATAAAATTTGGGGTGTAAAACCTGCCAAAAAAAGATCCACGTAGATTTGGAAAACTGGCACTTTTCATTTTCTTCCAGATCTACAAATTTCACTGTTCCTCACCACCTCCCTCCATTAAAATCCTTTAATGTCTTACAACTGCACCTAGAACATCTGGTTCCTTCTTCCACTTCAGCTGGTGCCACCTTCCTGCTTACACTTTCCCCCTTCATTACTCCCAAAATAACCCCAAGCTTTTCTGTCCTTTCATCTTTGCTATTTAATCTTCCTGAATATACTGCTCTCCTCCTCACTCACACAGAAATCATCCCCTGCCTTCAATGTTCCTGTCCAACAACAAGCCCTCCACGAAACTTGCTCTGATCTCTCTTAAATGAAAATAATTGCTTGCTCTCCAGATTCCTCAAAGTATACTATTTCAGTACCTCTCTCATCGCACTCATCACATTTAATTAGTACTACAGGTATTTGTGTGTCATCTTATCACCTCTCTTAGGTCATAATCTCTGTAAAAACAGGATCTGTATCTTATCATTTAACTTCTCTATGTTTTCACAACACAGCACCTTGAACAAAGTAAGTACTCTTATAACTATGTCTTGAATGAATGATTGAGTACACCCTTAGAAATTCTAAAACAGATTTCCTGTACCATCTGGAATGGAGAGGGAGGTAGGACTTAAGACTCTACAGAACGAGTATCTTTTCCCTAGCTTCCTCCAAACAAACTCAGCACAGTAAAGCCAGTATTACACATACAGGTATTTTCAAAGGCAAGGACACTTCATCCTTCAACTATTTGGTCAAATATGGTGTGATTATCTGTATATATACAAACACACTCACAACAGAATATCTACTGTTAAACAATTGAGTCTGTGCTTGATAATAAAAATAAGTAAATATTTTAACCATATAGGCAAACTAACAATGCAATATATTAAAGCTATCAGATTAAGACCAACCATTCAAAATACACGTGGAAACACAGAGAATGACCAAGCAATTTATTTCAAATGAAAAAAATACCCTAAGCTCTAGCTATTCAAATACTAACAAAACTTGAGAGGCAGAACTGTATTGCTAAGACTCCAAACCAACTATTCAAAGATAAGCTTACCTAGACCAGAAGCACCAAAGAATCAACATTACTAAGTACAAAGGTGAGATCAGAAACAGCATGAAAATCTTAAAGTGATACTTTCATTAAGTAACTACTTCATGGCTCCTGGGTCATCAGAAAGCAATGGAGACTACAGCTGTCTCTACTGCACAGGGAGACAACAGAAAGGAGTCCAGACGAGAACAGAGGGATACAATGTGGGCAAATGTGGCTAACACGCCTGGAGAGAAGCCAATTTAGAGGTATGTTGGAGATTTCAGGTCTGAAGACCTGGACTCAAATGTCAGCCCTAATACCTACAAGCTGTGCAATCTTATAACAGCCACTTAACCTTCCTTATAAAATGTAACATGCAGAGCATCCATGATACCTGGGTACAGTGTGTCTCAATGTGTCTCAGAGACAGTCCTCAATAAATATTTACTGGCTTTAAAGGATGAGGGCCATACAAGAAAAGCATGTATTTCTCTCCAGGCACTTCTGTGCTTTTTGAGAGCGCAGCCTGAATTAATTTCTGATTAATACCTTATTATAATATCTGATAGCCAACTTTTGGCCAAAAAACAAAAATATTCCTTTCTTCCTAGCTTACACATTATTCAAAATCTTACTAAAATTCTTAAAATTTTAAATCTCTTTGTAATAACTTTAAACACAAAGGGTAACTCTCATTAAGAAGACTGGGAGCCGAATACCTGGGTTCCTGCCCAGGTAAAGACATTATATTACCCATGAAAATTAACATATTTGTCTGGCCTTTGTCTTCTCATCTATAATATTATTAACAAGGTTATTCCAAATTACCATTAAAGCCTCTTTGCTCTAAATCTCGTGGTTCATGCTATCTCAAGGATTTTCTAATCTAATTAGGAAAACCCATTCAACATACACTAATAAGAGAAACTTTTTCAAAAAAATAAATAAATAAAGGAGGAAAGGAAGAAAGGAATTTATTTATAGAACAAACTGAGTAATTGATGCTAAAGGAGTGTGATAAAAATCAAGCTTTCGAGAGAACATACCGGCTTTGACTGTTTTTGAAGATCAAAAGATAAAGATAAAGGAAACACTTTAAATAAAGAAACGAAACATGTAAAATCAAAGCAGCAAGATATCTACAAGCGATTATAATACTTTCTTGTACAGCACTTTACAGTTTACACAGCATTTCTGCATACACCATCTGCAATAAATTTACTGGAATGAGAAATACAAGAACAGTTTAAATGATTTACATTTGATAAATCTGTCCACAGAGTGTCCATTAAAAATAATATCAAAAAATATTTCAGAAAATAATTTTTTCATCATTTATACGTAGGATGAATCAGTCAGGCAAACGCATGCAGGCAAACAGCTATAAACCTACAAATCACAGAATTTCAATTCAGCACAAGAAATGTGAACTCAAACCAATGTGCTGATTTAACGATGAAGAAATTCCTTTAATGATAAAGGCCCACAGAGTTTATGCGACGCTAATTACTCTATATACAAAATGACAGACCAGACTGTATAGGCAGAAATAAACAGAGAAATCCAAGAAATTGTAAAGAAAAGAATCAAATAATCTGATGATGGATTGGATAGTGATGTGTTTAGGATATGGAATGTAGAATAAAGTCTTAGTACATTCCAATGTTATCTTCTTATTTAACATAAGTTAATTTAAAGATCACAATAATATGAGCTTAAGTACATTATTCCAATTTTAAGCATGAAAATCTGAGGTTTACAGTGGTTAAATAACTAGTGCAAGGTTACATCCACTAAGTAGAAGAGCCAGGACATCATCCCCTGTCTGAAGTCAAACATTCATTCACAAAAGCAGCTTAAAAATTGCCTCAAAGTTACAAGCCAGGCAAAATTACAAGGCAAAAATGAAGCACCATTCTGGAAACATCGGATAATTCAGTGTTATTAGAATTCTGGTCCTGTTAATAGGTGTATTTCACCTCTGTACTGGCACCTAGTGTTACTGATCTGGCCTGTGCTTTCCTGATGTGCAGGTCCAGTACTTAACAATAAAGCCCAAATTCCCCACCCTCCACACTGAAACATATCCATGGGGAGAGACTGCTGTTTAGTCACTGAGTCGTGTCTGACTCTTTACGACCCCATGAACTGTAGTCCTCCAGGTTCCTCTGTCCATGGGGTTTCCCAAGGCAGGAATACTGGAGTGGGTTGCTATTTCCTTCTCTACGGGATCTTCCCAACCCTGGGATTGAATTGGTGTCTCCTGCATTGCAGGCAGATTCTTTACCATTCAGAGCCACCTGGAAAGACTGGGGAGAGACTAGATCAACCATATCTAAGATGAGGGTGACTAGACTGATTAATCTGAAGTCTTCTACAACTCCTCCAGTGATTGCAGCTTCACCTTCTAAGTATGACAACTATACTAAGCTTTTCTAAAAGTCTGTCATTTCAAGGAGCCTCAGCAGTACTGTGTTGCAGATGGGGAAATGGAGGAGGACACACAGATAGAACAACCCACTCTACTTGCATTTCAAGAACTGGACTTAAATGTTGGAATCAGTGTTTTGTAATAATTCTTCTTTTTCAACCAAGTATCTTGCAGAAATAAAAAATAATCATTGGTACATTAATCCAAATATGGTGCACCCACAAAACATCACCTAGAATTAAAGGAAAAAAATCTGCACCTCTTCCTTAAACTAAGCAACCAAGAATGGCACACAGTTGCTACTAGGCTATTTTATGACCTCTGACCCCATATGTTGAGAGGCACAAAATCTGACTAAAACAAAAAAGAGAGAAAGGAAGGTTTGAATTGACTAGACCTCATCTCCGATGTTAAGAAAAAAGGTCAGAGACCACATGGCCCATCCTTACTGACCAACAGCCAAGAGCTAAGCTACTGGTTAACCTGGGAGAAAAGCACTAAAGAAGTCCTTTCCTAGTCTGTCCAACTTTTAGGAAAGCTATATGAGGTGGGGAGAAATCTGTATGGTTCTGCAGCCCAAACTAAATACAGTGCTCTGGCTATTCAACTGCTGAAACACACGTACTTCACCCAGTCCCACACTCTTTTGCACCGATACTTGGAGGTAATGTAAAAAGGAGGCCACCACATGTTTTCAGACCTCTGCAAGAAAAGCAGTTGATGGCCCCCTAAGAAACCCTAGTTATCATACATAGAAAGTGAAAATCACAGCCAAGGGAATAATGAGCACCTTGGGATTTCCTCTACCCCATGACTTAGAAGATTCTATTCAGTGGTGTGTGCCTGTGTTGACCTCCCATACTTGCCCTAAAATGAAAGCTATTTTAGGCCATATGGTTTAAGACCAACCAACCCCAAAAGATATGTAACATATTCAAACAATGTGGAGTCCCTGGGGGATAGGGCAATAAAGACAAGTTAAAGTGAGGAATGAAGGTAATATCTAGGAGAAGGTATGTGAAATTGATGACAACAGAGATGTTCTTTAAAAAGAATTATAAATCATACTGTGATATATAGTCCAAAAGAGAAAAGATTTTCAAAGAATGTCCAGTATCCTTTCTTCCCCTCTCCAGCTTTCAGCACCTCTACGCCACCCTCATCACTTACTCAACATTTAGTCCTGATAAAGACTGATCAGTGGATTAGCAGGATCAAGAGTACATGAAGAGGACATTCCATCCTGGGAACATCTTTGAATTATTTAAGCGTGTTTACCACCCTTTCCTATAGAGGAAAAGCATGAAAATTTGTGAGTGCTTTCACAATATGTACCAGTCAGCACCAGAGCAACCCAATCCTCTGCCCACCAAAAGATTAACACATACAAAGAAAACAGGAAATTCAACAAAAATTAAAGTTTGACCCTAGACTCCCTCAACAGTTACACTGTCTTAAATATTGGCAGTATCTTTGTACCACACCCACTTCATGCTACCCTTATAGCTTCCTGGCATAAGCAAGTTCTTGGGATTATACAAACTGCTGCTTCTGTTTCCAGCCCAGATTTCTAGAAATGAAACCCTGGAATTGAAGGAGAAAGAAAAACAAATGTTGGCAGAAAGAGGGAGGAAAATGCATTGTCTATATAATCCCAGTTTAAATGGAACAATCACCATTAGTCCCATCAAGCACTTTTTTTCAATAAAACCACTTACCCAAAAATGCAGATCTAAAATACTCCCTTGGTTTAAACCACACAAAAAGCAATTTAAAAGATACAATCTTACAGATTTTGTCAGAAAGAAATGAAAAGATTAACTATAAACTATATAAAATTTCAAATTTTGCACCTTAAAAACCAAACTTCATCGTGAGTTAACCAAATGAAATAAATCATCAGTGCAAAACGTCTACAAAAATCAAATGGAACGCCTGTTCTTATAAGCAGCACCCCTGCTTTTTCTCTCCAAACTATATATTCCCTATTCAGGCCTCCTTTTTGATCCATTGTTTCCAAAGCATAAATTCTGAATAAGAAATAGAGGGAAACCATTTCCAAACCTAGTTCACAAAACCAAATTAGACCCACAAAGTACAGGAGATATAAAAGAAACATTTGCAGTTGCATGTAGTTTACAACAAATAGTTCAAGGAATGCCCATTTATTAAGCTAAATCAAATCCCACTGCTACCTTTAACCCAAAACTATTTCTAGTTCAGGAGCCAAAAGACCCAAGCAAATACTTTCTTTTCACATTATTCTCAACATGAAGAAATCTGACCCCCTTCCTACTACATCACAGCTTCTGTGAAACAAGCTGAGAGGCCCCTTTGGCCAACTTTTTTTTTTTTTTTTTTGAGACTAACCTTCAACCAATTCCAGAATTGAAGACAAACCTCAAATTTAACCCCTGAAATCCATCCCTTTAGCTGTAGAGTATAATCTAGGCTGCTCCGCAGCAATGTTTTACAGATACTTGAAGATTTCTTAATCACTGAAGTGTAAGCCTCAGCCCTCACAAATCATCGCCACAGAGATTACTCTTGGCATCAACAGAGGGTGCCGGGACTGCAATTCACTCAAGAACCCTTCATTCACCACCATCATACTCGACATTAAAAATTCACCATCTCAAAAAAAAAAGAAAAAAATTTAAAAGTCACCTTCTCCACAAGGACACCTGCCTCTTCAACGCCTACAGTGAACGAAGAGAGTCAAGTCTGAAAAGCTAAAAGATCCTCCAGCTTAAAGTTTTCCTCGCCACCAAACTCTGCAGCCACAGCAGCACGGACTGTCCTTGTCACACACACAGGCTTTATTGTCAAACCCTCCGTCTCCCTCTAACACCGTCAACTGAGGCAGTGTCTACAGTCCATGGGAGTGACTGCTTTAAAAACAAACAAACCAAAAAAACATAGCTGGGTAGTAAGAGCGGGGACCCTGGTGTCCGGTTTCTCCCATTGCTCTTCCAAGCGACTAGAGAAAGGTTCGAGTTCGGTCGAGCTAACCATTAAGCCATCCCACCCCTCAGTCGTCCAGCCGACGTGTTTGCCACCCCCCCCCCCCGCCCCACTCCCCACTTCCTACGTCCTTTCAGCGGAATCCGACGATGGGGACCAAACCCTAGACACAACAGAAAAAAAGAATCTCTTATCCATCCCATTTCTGCCTTCGAAATCCCTCTGTCTGGAGACGGGGAAAGCAAGTGCGCGGGGGGTAAAACAGAAGCGCCGTCGAAGGCTGAGGCTTACGGGAAGGCTCGCCACGGTCATCCCCATTTCGCAGTCCCGGCAAGCGAAGACTCGGAGAGGTTACCGGCTTGCCAAGGTCACCGCGCTCGCCCGGGCCGAGGGGCGCCCGCGCCGACTTCCGGCTCCCCCTCTCGGCGGCGGCGGCGGCGGGGAGCGCCCGCGGGCTCGGGGCGTCGCTCCCCACGCCGGGCCGGCCGCCGCGAACCTCGCGCACCCTCCGCGGATGCTCGCCCGGTCCGCGCTAACTAGGGCAACTGGGAAACCCGGACAAGCCAAAGTCGCTGCTGCAGCAGTTTCCCTCCGCGGCGCAGCCCCCAGCTGGTGCCCGTGACAGCTGCGACCTCCGCCCCCTCCAGCCGCGCGAGGCCGAGGGAGAACTCGGGGAAAGTGGGAGGGGGGACGGCGGAGAGAAAGGAGAGCGGGGGGCGGAGGGGGCGCCAGCTGCTCCCGCCCCCTAGGGCCTCGGCGGCCGCGCGGCTCGTGACAGCTGCACCCACCGGGAGGCTCGGCGCCCGCCGCCCGCCACTCACCTGCCGCCGCCGCCGCCTCTGGGCCGCGCTGACGGGCTCCGCGCTCGCCCGCGACCGTGGCGGCGTCGCCGCGGCCTCCGACGCTGCTCGGGCCGGGAGCCCGCCGCCGCCGCCGCCGCGGCTCTCCGGCCCCCTCCTCCGGAGCCAGGGGGTCCCCCCTCAGGGGGGATGCAGAACGGACCCGACACAGGCTCCGCTGGACGGAGCAACAGGGAACAGGGCGGCCGAGGCGCTGGAGGCCGCGGTCCGGCCGTCTAAGGAGAAGGCTTAGAGAATCGCGTCAGACTCCCGCTCTCCTGGCCTGAAGAACAGGCATTTCAGCCGCTCTCCGCGGCCGCCATGTTCTCCTCCTCCTCCTCCTCCTCCTCCTCCTCCTCCTCGGCTGCCGCCGCCACCGCCGCCGCCGCCGCCCCCCGCTCGCGGCCCCGCCCCCTTCGCGCCCCGCCCCGCCCCGCCCCGCCGACTCCCGGCCGCCCCTCCCCGCCCCGCCGCCCGCCGCCCCGCCCGGCGCGCTGCCCCTGAACCCTCAACCCGGCCCGGCCGCCGCGACCCGGTGCCCGCGAGCTCCGACGGTGCGCCCGGGACAGTCAGTTCCCCCGCCCGCTGGGCGGCCGACCGAGGAGCCGCCCCGCGCCCCCTGCTGGCCGCAGGCCCGAGGGAGGGCTGCCGCGGTCCCGCCCCGGCCCGCGTCCTAACGAAGTGTGGGAAAGGAGGCCCTAACTCTTCCCCCTCCCCTCGGGGCGTTCCTCTGACTGCTGCCGGGAAGCCGCCTCGAACCCCAGGGCGCTTTCAGCTAGGCCGCCTGGCCTGCAGCCTCCCGCTGGCCCAGTCCCGCCGGGAAGGTGCGGAGCGGCGAAGGGCGCGCGATAGACCCGGGAGGAGTCGGGTCTGGCCTGTCCCTCCGCTGATTTCTTGTATTACTTAGAGCGAGGCATCTCCGAGGGCCTCGTTTTTTATTCCGAAAAAATGGGAGTTGGTTGCCTGGATGATTTCACAGGCTATTAGATAAGGGAAAAGAAAGATCATCTGCCCCCTTCGTTTTACAGATGGAAAAAAAAAATGTGACTGGCGCGTCTGGCTGTGCAATTCCGTGAATTACCCAAAATGTCTGTCATTGACAGAGCTTTCCCCGCAAAGGAGGTCTACACATTTCTTCTTTTCGACTCGCTTTTAAAAATTTTTATAATAGAAGTGCTACTTCCCAAAGTAGAGTGCTCCTTGTCACTGGAGGAATCAAACAGCGGCTGAACAGGCTTTATGAGCCGTGATCGCCTTATCACGTGAAAGCACCCCTCACTTCCAGAGGCTGGCAATGTAATACCTATCTCTGTCCTCGGGTTGTCCCTAGGATGAATGAGTCTCTGGCTGCGGAGGTGCTTTATAAAGCAGCTATCCTTTCCTGCACTCCTCTTTCCAGGTAGCTGTCGGCACCTCCCTCAATCCAGTCCTGCTGTTGCTGTCTCCCAGCGTTTTCTGCTGTTTCTCCCTCAGTGTTTTCTACCCTAAAGCAACCTCTAGAAATCCTTAAGACCTTCACACCCCTTCTCCTAACTGAAATCTGACTTTGCATTGAAAACACCAACCTCCTCGACACCTCTCTGAGTTAGTGAGCCGTTGCTTCCAGAAGCAGGTACTCCATCCTGCGATCATTCACTGCCGTGCCCTCGATCGGATCCTGCTCGTAAAGGAACCTTTAGCCGACACCCCACATTCATCTTAGACTCATTTCATTCTTATTCCTGGAGCTCTAGGTGCATTTCCTTAGTTCTTGCCCTCACCGGTTTTACAGAACATCTCGCCTCCTGCAGTGTCCGCAATAATCGCTGAAAATACCCAGAGCTGTATGTATATCTTATTCGCCAGGTTAATCTGCTTGTGTAGGACATACCTCCCAGTCTGGTCCAATCCAAACTGTGTGAAGTCTACAAACGCACCACTTGTGTAGGTAATCCTGTCTCCTGGCGGGGCTACCCTTTGCTCACTGCACACTGCCAGATCCAGATTCAGTGACCCTGCCCACCCACCCCCACCCACCCCCACCCACCCCCCATTATAGGGCCTTTCTTGATACTGCAAAGTCCTCCTTTTTGGAACTCTTCTCCTCCCCTCCATATCTTCTACACTATTCTCCTCTCTCTTTGCCTGTTTTCTGAATGTCCCTTCACTAGCACTTTTCTTTGCTGCTTCTTTTCCACAGAGCCATATAATGTTGGTATCTTTAAGGTTTGAATTTTTTCCCCCAGCTCTCCTCTCACTTAGATTGACTTGGTTTTGTTTCCACTTCTTTAATTGTTAAAAACACCTGCATCTCCTTCTCCCAGCCCCTGCCCGCCCCCCCATCCCACCCACTCTGCAGTCCAGTCTCTTAACTTTTAAACATCCTCAGGGAAGGCAGTGCTGAGATTTTGTTGGATGATGAATGAAACTTAACGTATTATTTATCTTGCCGTCCATGGACACTAAAGAAAGGACTTTCCTAGGGTGACATTCCTTCATAAGTAAGATCCTTTGACTTTCTTCTCTTTCCTCTACATTCTTAATCACTTGCCAAAACAGTTATAACCCACTTTTTCTTTTTTATTGTGTTGAAGATCACATAACATAAAATTTACTACCTTAACCAGTATTAAATATGTTGTTCAGTATGTTAAATATATTCACATTGTTGGGCAGCCATCAGCACCATCCCCATAACATTTTTCATCTTGTAAAACTGAATATCTTCGCTTATCAAACACCAACTCCCCATTCTCCCTTTCTCCTGTCCCTAGCCACCACCATTCCGTTGGGCTGGCCAGAAAGTTCGTCCAGGTTTTCCATCACATCTTACAGAAAAACCTAAAGGAACTTTTTGGCCAAGTCAGTATTTTGTCTTTATGATTTTAACTACTCTATGTACCTCAAATAAGTGAATAAGACAGTATTTTTCCTTTGGGGACTGGCTTATTTCACTCAGTATATGGTAGGTCGCTTCAGTCGTGTTCGACTCTGCATACCTATGGACTGTTGCCCTCCAGGCTCCTGTGTCCATGGGATTCTCCAGGCAAGAATACTGGAGTGGGTTGCCGTTCCTGCCCCCACTGTATCTTCCTGACCCAGGGATCGAACCTGCATTGGCAGGTGGGTTCTTTATCACTAGTGCCACCGGGGAAGCCTTCCTCAATATTCATCCATGTAGTATATTGCAGAATTTCCTTCTTTTTTAAGGCTAAATAATATTCTATTGTATGTACATACCACATTTTGCTTATTCATTCATCGGTCAATGGACACTTGGGTTGCTTCTACTTTATAACTAGTGTAAATAATGCTGCTCTGAACATAGATATACAGATATCATTTTGAGATCCTGCTTTCAATTCTTTCGGGTATATAACCAAATATGGAGTATCTGGGTCATACAGTAATTCTTTGATTAACTTTTTGAGAAATCTCCATACTGTTTTCCACAGCAGCTATACCATGGTACAGTCCCACAACCATGCACAAGGTTTCCAATTTCTCCACATCCTTGACAACACTAATTGTTTTCCATTTTTTTTAATAGTAGCCATCCTAATGCGTGTAAGGTGGTATCTTATTGTAGTTTTGATTTGTATTTCCCTAATGACTAGTGATGTTGAGCATCTTTTCATGTGCTCATAAGCCACTTTTCCTTTTCCCAATTGGTCTCTTATTTTCAACACCTCTCTGGCTCCATCTGCATTTCCTAAACAGGCCTATTTCTTTAATTCCAACCAATGCCCTACCCCCAGGAACCATTAATACAGAGGCAAAAGATTTGTCAGGTTTACTTCCTGAACCCCACACAGCTTCTTTGAAATCCATTTACATTAGCTATTTAAGAATAAGTTCTTTTACTCCCAAAGTACAAAGCCAATCAACAAATAGGGCTGACTCCAATTAAAGTGTTTTGAAGAGGTTTTTTTTCTTATGTCTTTTTTAATAATTTTTATTTACTTTTGACTGCACTGGGTCTTCACTGCTGCACGGGCTTTCTGTAGTTGTGACGAGTGGGGAGGTACTCTTTGTTGTGGTATACAGGCTTCTTACTACAGTAGCTTCTCTTGTTGTGGAGCATGGGCTCTAGGCAAGCAGGCTCAGTAGTTGTGGCTCGCGGGCTTAGTTGGGATATGTAATCTTCCTGGACCAGGGATTGAACCCATGTACCCTGAATTGGCAGATGGATTCTCAACCACTGGACCACCAGGGAAGTCCTAAAGAGATTTTTTAAATGAAAATATAAGACAACATTTTAACTTTTATAGCCCAAGTAGGTCTGATTTGAGTCAGGTCCTGCTCTGACCTCATATTTTAATATTACTCCTTTGGTAGAACAGAAACACGGTAGTTACATGACCAGGGTCTATAATATACCTGTTGAATTTTCTCCAAGGCATAATAGATTCCTAGTTGTGTAAAACATCTGGCTAGTGTACATGAAATCACTCCAGTTGCTGAGGCAAGAACTAATTTAACATCAACACTATTTTTTTTCAAATAGTTTTCTTTTTGTTTTGATTCATAAAATAACCAAACAATACAGAAAACTATAAAGAGGTAAAACAAACAAACTCTTTTGAGCCAGAAAAAAAAACATAAGGGACACCTTTTCACATATGGACTAAGTGTATTTGCACATATAAATACAGTATGGTATTTGATTTTACGTAACACACTATACATCCTCATAGATAATCTGCTGTATGTTTAAAAATAAATTTATTTATTTATTGGCTGTACCACACAGCATGTGGGATCTTCACTCCCCCACCAGGAATCAAACCTGTGCCCCCTGCATTAGAAGGCCGAGTCTTCACCACTGGACAACCGGGGAAGTCCTTCTGTCTTTTATTATATAATACATTTTCATCATTAAAGAAGCTGAATACTCTTGCCTTGTATGTCTCTTTAGCAATTTAATTAACCAATCCTTTGGTGGGAGGTGTTCACATTGTTTTTGTTTTCTTGTTTATGTGTTTGTTTTCATAAATAAAGCTAAAATTCTAATACATGCTCTGATCCAGGGCTTGAAGATCATTTTCTTAGGTTAAATTCCGAGATTCATTGCTGTCTCTAAGTGTACATGTTTAATCTTTTTTTTTTTTTTTTACTATATATTTGCCAAACTGACCTCCAGGAAAACTGTTCCAATCTTGTCTACCTTGCATGAGACTGCCACAAAAGAATTCCCCACAAAAGGATTTTTGTCACTTTTCTTCTGAATAGTCTTTTACTTCTACATTTGCTTGATTTATGGACATTAAGAAAGCTAGGTTTAGAGTTAGGCAGACTCAGTTTTGAAATGGCCATGTCACCGACTAATAGTGTGACCCTAAACAAATTCCTTTAACACCTCCAAGCCTCAGTGTCCTCATCTGTAAAATAGGATGCTAAGAAAGGATTACTGCAAAGACTGAATGAAATAATACATGCAAAGTGCTTAGTCTAGTGTTCAGCGTTTAGGATTGCCCATGAAAAAGTAAAAATTAAGCTCAAACTGAGAAGGTAAAAATCTGCCTGATTCTCCCATCAAGCTGGAAGAATAGGCCCAGATACAGCCAGCTGCACAGTCGACGGGACGCAGTGTCCCCTAAGGACACACTGCAGCTGGAAAGTGCCATAATAGCTGCCTTCTTCCAGTGACTGCTCCTCCCCTACTCACTGAGAAATCTTGTTCTCCACAATCATCAATATCAGAAACTTTGGTGTTCATAATTATATCAATAAAAATGATGCATCTGTCTCTTGTCTGGAAAATCTCAGGCCTCTTTGACAGAAATGTGGCCTTGATTTAAAACCCAGAAGTAGAGTTTTCAGTAAAGAGGTGTCAGGATGAAAATTCTACATCTATCTTAACTTTACTGTTTCCAAAGCAAGAGTATACCCTGGGTCCACCTTGCAGTCCAGACTGGATGTTGACCCCTTTATACACAGCCACGCTTTACTTTGAGCCTATAAAAACAGTTTTATTTAAATTGCTTCTAAACTCTGGGAAGAGTTACCACCTCTTGTTGTTGTTCAGTCGCTCAGTTGAGTCCTACTGTGTGTGACCCCATGGACTGCAGCACACCAGGCCTCCCTGTCCTTCACCATCTCCTGGAGTTTGCTCAGACTCATGTCCGTTAAGTCGGTGATGCCATCCAACCATATCCTATGATGTGGTATTAAGTAGAAGTAGATATTACATAAATATAGGGTTTCATTTGGAGTATCTTAAAAGTTTCTTCTTAATAGTTTGCAAAGGGACTTTCCTGATGGTCTAGTGGTTAAGAATCTGCCAGTGCAGGGGACACGGGTTTGATCTCTGGTCTAGGAAGATCCCACATGCCACTGGGCAACAAAGCCTGTTCACCACAGCTGTGAATCCTATGCACTAGAGCCCGTGAGCTGCAACTACTGGGCCCACATGCTGCAATGAATGAAGCCTGTACACCCTAGAGCCTGTGCTCTGCAACAAAAGCCACCTCGAAGAGAAACCTGTGCTCTGCAACAAAGAGCAGCCTCGGCTCACCACAGCTAGAGCAAGCCAGCACACAGCAATAAAGACCCAGCGCAGACAAAAACAAATAAATAAATAAATTAAAAAAAAATACTTTGAAATAGTATTTGTTAAATCAGCTGTTGTTAAACAAATTGAATGATTTTGCCCCCAACTAATACTGATTTTTTAATTGTTTCTTGGAGTTTCTTTCACTTCTGATACTCTCTAAGTTGTTATTTTGGTGGCAAAACTTTTTGCCCTGGTAGTTGATTTTTACAAACTGAGGTGTAATTGACATATATCATTATATTTGTTTCAGGTACACCACATAATGATTTGATACTTGTATACATTGCAAAATGATCACCATGGTAAGTCTAGATACCATCCATCACCAGGTAAAGTTACATATTTTTTCCTTCTGATGAGAACTTTTAAGATTTATTATCTTAGCAACTTTCAGATATGCAATACAATAATATTGACTGTATTCAACTACATGATACATTATATCTCCATGACTTATCTATTCTACACCTGAAAGTTTGTACCTCTTAACCCCTTCACCCATTTTGCCCACCCTCTAACCCCCATCCCCTGTGCAACCACTAATTTTGTCACTGTATCTGTGAGTTTGATTTTGTTTTGTTTTTTGTTTGTTCTATTTTTTAGATTCCACATACAAGTGAAATCACACAGTATTTTTATTTTCTTCTGTCTGACTTATTTCACTTTGCATAATACCCTCAAGTTCATCCATGTAGTCACAAATGGCAATAATTTTTTTAATGGCTGAGTAGTATTCCATTGTGTGTGTGTATGTGGATATATATATATCAGTTCAGTGCAGTTCAGTCGCTCAGTCATGTCCGACTCTTTGCGACCCCATGAACCGCTGCATGCCAGGCCTACCTGTCCGTTACCAACTCCTGGAGTCCACCCAAACCCATGTCCATTGAGTCGGTGATGCCATCCAACCATCTCATCCTCTGTTGTCCCCTTCTCCTCCTGCGCTCAATCTTTCCCAGCATCAGGGTCTTTTCCACTGAGTCAGCTCTTCGCATGAGGTGGCCAAAGTATTGGAGCTTCAGCTTCAACATCAGTCCTTCCAATGAACACCCAGGACTGATTTCCTTTAGGATGGACTGGTTGGATCTCCCTGCAGTCCAAGGGACTCTTGAGTCTTCTGCAACACCACAGTTCCAAAGCATCAATTTTTCAGTGCTCAGCTTTCTTTATAGTCCAACTCTCACATGCATACATGACTAGTGGAAAAACCATAGCCTTGACTAGATGGACCTTTGTTGACAAAATAATGTCTCTGCTTTTTAATATGCTGTCTAGGTTGGTCATAACTTTCTTTCTGAGGAGTAAGCATCTTTTAATTTTGTGGATGCAATTACCATCTGCCGTGATCTTTGAACCCCAAAAAATAAAGTCAGCCACTGTTTCCACTGTTTCCCCATCTATTTGCCATGAAGTGATGGGACCAGATGCCATGATCTTAGTTTTCTGAATGTTGAGCTTTAAGCCAACTTTTTCACTCTCCTCTTTCACTTTCATCAAGAGGCTCTTTAGTTCTTCTTCACTTTCTGCCATAAGAGTGGTGTCATCTGCATATCTGAGATTATTGATATTTCTCCCGGCAATCTTGATTCCAGCTTGTGCTTCCTCCAGCCCATCCCACTTCTTTATCCATGTATCCATCAATGGACACTTAGAGTTTATTTATTTATTTATGATCATGCCACACAACTTTCAGTTTAGTTCCTCAACAAGGTATTGGACCTGGGCTACTGCAGTGAAAGCACTGCGTCCTAACCACTGGACCACCAGGGACCTCTCTAGGTTGTTTCCGTGGTGGTGGTGGTTTAATCACTAAGTTGTGTCTGCTTTTTGTGGCCCCATGGGCTGTAGCCTGCCAGGCTCCTCTGTGCATGGGATTTCCCAGGCAAAAATACTGGAATGGGTTGTCATTTCCAGGGGATCTTCCGGACCCAGGGGTCAAACCTGGGTCTCCTGCATTGTATGCAGTCTCCTGCATTGCAGGAGGATTCTTTACTGACTGAGCCACCAAAGAAGCCCTGACTGTTTCCATACCTTGACTATTGTAAATAATGCTTCAAAGAACATGGAGGAGCTTATATCTTTTCAAATTAGTATTTTTGTTTTCTTCAAATAAGTACCTAGAAATGGAATTGCTAGATCGCATGGTAGTTCTAGTTTTAATTTTTTGAGGAAACTTTATATTATTTTCACAGTAGCTGTACCAATTCACATTCCTGCCAGTAGGACACGAGGGATCCCTTTTCTCAACAACTTCTCCAACACTTGTTACTTCTATTCTATGACAAACATTCTGATAGGTGTGAGGTGATATCTTCTTGTAGTTCTGATTCGCATTTCCTTGATGATTAGTGATATTGAGCATCTTTTCATGTGCCTGTTAGCCATCATCATGCCTTCTTTGAAAAATTATTTATTCAGATCCTCTGCCCATTTTAAAATCAGATTGTTGGTGGTTTTTTACTATTGAGTTGCCCGAGTTCTTTATAGATTTTGGATATTCACTCCTTATTGGATATGTGATTTGGAAATATTTTTCCCTGATAGATCAGTTGGTAAAGAATCTTCCCACAATGCAGGAGACCCTGGTTCGATCCCTGGGTCAGGAAGATCCTCTGGAGAAGGGATAGGTTACCCACTCCAATGTTCTTGGGCTTCCTTTGAGGTTCAACTGGTAAAGAATCCACCTGCAAGGCAGGAGACCTGGGTTTGAGCCCTGAGTTGGGAAGATCCCCTGGAGAAGGGAAAGGCTACCCACTCTAGTATTCTGGCCTGGAGAATTCCATGGGATTGCAAAGAGTCAGACACAACTGAGTGACTTTCACTTCATTTCTTCGTCTTCTTTTTGCTGTGCAGAAGCTTTTTTCTTTTGATGTAGTCCTATTTTTGCTTTTGTTGCCTTTGCTTTTGGAGTCAGATCCAAAAAATCATCATCAGTACCAATGCCAAGGAGTTTATTGGCTATGTTTTCTCCTACGAGTTTTATGGTTTCAAGTCTTATATTCAACTCTTTAATCCTTTCTGAGTTAGTTTTTAAATATGGTATAAGATAGTGATCCAGTGTCATTCTTTTACACTTAACTGTCCAGTTTTTTTCAGTGAAGTGAAGTCGCTCAGTCGTGTCTGACTCTTTGCGACCCCATGGACACCAGGCTCCTCCGTCCATGGGATTTTCTAGGCAAGAGTAGTGGAGTGGGTTGCCATTTCCTTCTCCAGGGAATCTTCCTGACCCAGGAATTGAACCCAGATCTCCCGCATTGTAGACAGACACTTTACCGTCTGAGCCGCCAGGGAGTTTTTTCAGTACTATTTATTAAAAAGACAGTCCTTTCCCCATTGTCTATTTTTGCCTCCTTTATCAAAAATGAATTGGCCACATATGCATAGGTATAATTTCTGGGCTCTTTATTCTCATCCATTGATCTATGTGTCTGTTTTTATGCCAACACCATATTATTTTGATTACTGTAGCCTTGTAATATAGCTTGAAATCAGGAAGCATGCTGCCACCAGCTTTGTTCTTCTTTCTCAAAATTGCTTTGGCTATTCCCTGTCTATTGTGGTTGCATAAAAATTTTGGAATTGTTTGTTCTGCTTTTGTGAAAAATGTCATTATAATTTTGATAGAGATTGCATGAAATCTGTAGATTGCTTTGGGTGGAATAGACATTTTAACAATATTAATTCTTCTAATCCGTGAGAATGGAATATCATTCCATTTGTGTCTTTTTCAATTTCTCTCATCAATAGTTTTCAGTGTACAGGTCTTTTTCCTCCTTAGTTAACTTATTCCTAGGTATTTTTTAAAATTTTGTATTGTATTTATTTATAATTCTGTGCTTAGTTGATCAGTTGTGTCCCTCTCTTTGTGACCCCAAGGACTGTAGCCCACCAGGCTTCTCTGTCCATGAGGATTTTCCAGGCAAGAATACTGGAGTGGGTTGCCATGCCCTCCTCCAGGGGATCTTCCCAACCCAGGGATCAAACCTAGGTCTCCTGAATTGCAGGCAGATTCTTTACCATCTGAGCCACCAGGGAAGCCCTATTCCAAGGTATTTTATTCTTTTTGATGCAATCATAAATGGGATTTTTTTCTTAATTTCCCTTTTTGATTGTTTGTTGTTACTGCATTAAAATGCAACCAGTTTTTGTATATTGATTTTGTACCCTGCAACTTTACTGAATTTTTTTATTAGTTCTAACAGCTTTTTGGTGGAGTCATTAGCGTTTTCTAGCTATGAAATCATGTCATCTGCAAATAGTAATAATTTTACTTCTTCCAATTGATTTTTTTAAGTCAAATAAATAACTTACTATGTCATAGTGTTCTATTAGCAAATAACAGGATTTCTGATCTCTTTTCCAAATCTTGTTGATTAGCTACTATAACTCTATTCCTGTACATTACACAGCAGTTATTTTCTAAAATATTTTTATGTCCTATGTCAGTTAATTCAATTAATTCACTCGTCAAAGCTAACTACATAGCAACATCGTCTTGCTTCATGCTTGGTAGTGAATTCTCCAATGACATAAGCAGTCCCTGCGTGTCCAGACCCAAAGGCAATGTAGATGTGGTCATTTTTAAAAAACAATCTTCCTTTCCTGAATGACCGCTTCACACCTTTTAGTCTCAACAACTGTCCTGTTTCTCTTAAGGTGGACATTATCTATGTATATTCATTGTAGCTAAAAGATGAAGGTACCATAAAATATCTTTGGTTTTCATGTCAGAATTTGGAAGGTTATATTGTCTATGATTAACATTTTGGTTATTTATCATTTTCACTACTAGAGGCACATTGCAACGGATGCTTCTTTGTACCCTTCTGGGTGACAATATCTCAGACAAGCGCTAATGATGTAAAACACAAGCATACCTGCCTAACATATGTGGACTTCAATCAGACTTGCTGTAGTGGCTGCTTCTTGCTTTTATTTACTTATTTTTGACTGCACTGCATCTTTGTTGTGGTGCACAGTCTTTCTCTAGTTGCGGCGAGCAGGGCCTACTCTCTAGTTGCAGTGCACGGGCTTCTCTCTTTGCGGTGGTTTTTCTTGTTTTGTGGAGCATGGGCTCTAGAGCTTGCCGGCTCTAGAGTGTGGTCTCAGCTGTTGGGGCGTACAGGCTTGGTTCCCCAGGAGCATGTGAAATCTTTCCAGACCAGAGATGGAACCGGTGTCCCCTGCATTGCCAGGTGGATTCTTAACCCCCAGACCACCAGGGAAACCCTGCTTTTTACTTTTGAAGTCTCAATACTGATGTCAGCTGCATATGTAGGAGGACTGGATTGGTGGTAGCTTGTGTTATGCATTTCAAGAGATGCCAGACAAACCCTCACTCTCAAGCTTACCAGTGCCTTCAATTTCAACAACAGAGATTCATTCCTTTGGGTTTGTAACTTGCTACTTCAAGATGATTCTTTCAACAAATTGTTTCTCTGTGATTACGATTATTGTGGAAAATCAAGAGCTTCCAGAGAAGTTTATAAATGAAAATAGAAATTACCTATAGCTCACAATTCAGACTCCACTACTGTTAACATTTTGTTATTTCCTTCTTTTCCTTTCATATACGTAAAACTGAAAAGATAATCTTCTCTTTAGAATCTTTTGTTATGTATTAAAGTAGCTTTGTGTGCATGCATGCATGCCTGTTCAGTCGCTCAGTCGTGTCTGACTCTTTGCGACTCCATGGACTGTAGCCAGCCAGGCTCCTCGCTCCTTGGAATTTTTCGGGCAAGAATACCAGGGTGGGTTGCCATTTCCTACTCCAGGGAATCGTCCCTGGCCCAGGGATCGAACCCCTATGTATGTGTCTCCTGCATTGGCCGGCAGATTCTTTACCACTGAGCCACCTGGGAAGCTTGGTAGCTTTACAGTAAAAGAAGTCTGATGAATATAAACTCCAAGCATTTCTCTAAATTTACTTCTGGTCCCTTCATTCATTCAATAAATATTAACTAAACATCTACTATGAGCAAAGCTTTGAGCTAGACACAGATTAATGATACAGAACATACTATCAGTGTATAAAAATTCACATATTCTTAATCAGTAGTCAGATATGTAATCAGTGAATAAACTATTTTAGGTTCATTATTTCTTATAGGTATCTCAAGCTTATTTGGTTTTAAGGGTTGTATAGTATTCAATTGTATTGATTTCACCATTCTCTATCATTGCAAATTTGGGATGTTTTCTCCTCTCTCTCATTTTCAGAGTCTTTCCTTGCACTCAAATCCTCAAAGTGAAGTGAAAGTGTTAAGTCACTCAGTCGTGTCCAACTCTGTGTGACGCCATGGACTGTAGCCCAGGCTCCTCTGTCCATGGAATTCTCCAGGCAAGAATACTGGAGTGGGTTGCCATTTCTTCTCCAGGGGATATTCCTGACCCAGGGATTAAACCCTGGTCTCCCTCATTGCAGACAGACTCTTTACTGTTTGAGCCACCAAGGAAGCCTCTAAATCCTCAAACTGCTACTGCTACTGCTAAGTCACTTCAGTCCTGTCCGACTCTGTGCGACCCCATCCCTGGGATTCTCCAGGCAAGAACACTGGAGTGGGTTGCCATTTCCTTCTCCAGTGCATAAAAGTGAAAAGTGAAAGTGAAGTCTCTCAGTCATGTCTGACTCTCTGTGACCCCATGGACTGCAGCCTACCAGGCTCCTCCGTCCATGGGATTTTCCAGGCAAGAGTACTGGAGTGGGGTGCCATTGCCTTCTCCAAATCCTCAAAATCCTCAAAAGAAGTTATCAAATCAAAGGACATAATTGTTACTTATTTGAGCAATCTTCTTTTAGAATTCAAATACAGAAGGAATAGCAAGTTGTATGTGCCATTGTAGCACACGGGCTCTTTGTTACTCTGGGTGGGCTTTCTCTAGTTGCAGTGCTCAGGCTTCGCGTCATGGTAGCTTCAGTAGTTGTGGCCATCCCGCGACATGTGGGATCTTAATTCCCTGACTAGAGATGGAACCCATATTCCCTGCATTAGCAGGTGGATTCTTAACCACTGGGCCACCAGGGAAGTTCCAAGCCACTCACCTTCTAAAAAGGAAGTTTCACATATTCAACTAAGTGGTTGAATATAAGTTGGTGCTTATACGGTTTGGGGAAGGAAAGTATGCATATTTCCTTTCTCAGAGCTAGCATGTGTCAGGGACATACTTCAAACTCAGCAATCCTGGGTCCACAAGCTCAGAGCCTGCACATAGCTTCTTGTTCCAAATGTGTCTATGGCTATGACTCCAGAAAAGAGTTTATGTTGCCCTCTGCTCCTCCCCACTGCCCAGACTCATCACTGCCCTCCAGCCTCTCCTTGCCTCCTCCTCCCCATGAGCTACTTTTGCTGAATGAGCTATCAGAGTTTGCTGTCTCCCCACTTTCCCGTTGTCCCTAAGGTCGGGAGACACTGGGGTCCCTTGATTCTTCCTTCATCTGATTTCCTACACACACAAACTCCTAAGACAGGAAGAGATCTTGGTACAACTTACTCATATGACAGATAAGGCAACTGAGACAGCTAGTTAGCTGCTTCCCACAGGAGGCAATTTTGCTGAGATGAGACTTAGGAAAGGCTTTCTGGGACAAAATTTCCCAGATTTAAAGGATCTTGCTTGCCTGCTGCTTCCCGTTAGCATGGAAAGAAAGGAGAACACTCAGATGACCAAAAAGAGGCGACTCAGAGAGCAGGAAAATCACCGGCCACCCAGGGAGGTAGGGATAGATAAAGGATTACAAGTGGTAAAGGAGTGGGCCCTGTGAGGTCAAGACTAACTCACTTGTGAAGTCTGTTAATGGAGAGAGAAGATGGCAATCAAGAACTTAAATGAGGGACTTCCTTGGTGGTCCAGTGGTTGAGACTCCACACTCCCAATGCAGGGACCCAGGTTCAGTCCCTGGTCAGAAAACTAGATTGCACATGCCACAGCAAAGATGCAGTGTGCTTCATCTGAGACTGATAGCAGACAAATAAACTAAAAAAATAAAAACAAGAACTTAAATGAATACAAGAGAATTATCATTGCAGTAGAAGGGAGATAAGACATGTTGCTGCTCAGAGGAGAAGATCACTTATTAGAAAAGATTGAAGTGGCCAAAAAGTAAAAATAATTGACCAAGCAAGGTTTAATGGATGTGAAATAGGGATGAGACTAAAGCCAAAAGTGGGGGCGTAACTTCTTGGCTTATCCTGCCATTAAGCTATCCAATGACTCTAAACTCCATGAGAGCAAGAACCACATCAGGTTTTGTTCGCTATTATCGTGTCTAGTACCTGATTCAGAGTAGGAACTCTGTCTTGTTGAAGGAATAAACAAATGAATAATAAAGGAACCTCCCAATGAGTACCTGTGTTGTTGTTGTTCAGTCACATAGTTGTGTCCAACGCTTTGCAATCCAACAGACTGCAGCTCGCCAGGCTTCCCCGTCCTTCACTATCTCCTGGAGTTTGCTCAGACTCATGTCCATTGAGTTGATGATGTTATCTAACCATTTCATCCTCTTTCACCCCCTTCTCCTCCTGCACTCAATCTTTCCCAGCATCAGGGTCTTTTCCAGTGAGTCGGCTCTTTTCGTCAGTTGGCCAAAGACTCGGGAGCAAAAGTTTAGGTACAAATAAAAGAAGAAGAGGGGAAAAAAAGAGAGAGAGATAAGAAGGAGGTTGAAATATAACACAGATGCCTACTTTGGCCTCTTTGGCCAGTGTACTGGATGACATTCAGGAAACCAAGACAAATTGTCAGTAGTCACTGCCATGTAGAGAAACTGACAGTTCTGTGACTGCAGTGCTGATGTTAATTGGAACTGTACACTACAGCACAACGTTATTTATCATCCTGAGTTTGGAATGCCAAATGAAATCTATCATGTAAATCTTTGTATGAGGACACTGAAGAGCAGATTAGCTGGTGCCCTTGACAGAAAGTTTACCAAAAATGATAGAAAACTTATACATCTGCACAAGGGTGGTATTGAAAATATTTAACAATCGATATGACACAGAAGCTAACAGACCAGCCTGCGGCAACGCATGAGCCTACATTAGTGCACACTGACAATCAGGACTGCGTGTGACTATTGCTTATATTGATGATGCTCAGAGAACAATAGTGCTGTTTTTAAAAAGCTATTCAACTGGATAGAAAGGAGAGTCTTGCATGCTCTCAGAGCAACATTTTCCCGTCAAATTCTTAGCCTGAAGGTTCTCTATCCAGAAGCAAAGAACTGTACTCATTCTTCAATTTTGTCCTCCAGACTTTCAGCAAATCCTGATCCTGGTCACTTGCTTTAATCTCTGCTTTACTGACTCATCTAATATCTGAGCCAGCCACACGTGTATAAGGCCTGCCCTTAACTAAATCATATGCTGATCACCTTCTCCAGCCGGTGGTTATCCCCAGTATCTACCACCCTACCCTGGTCATGCCCAAATAGACCAGGTTCTTAACAGGACTTAACCACAGAAAAGACTCAAAGAAAACTTTACAACATAGAGGACCAATGGTTGAAGATAGTTTCAAGAAGTTGCACGTGGATGATCATACAAGAGAGAAGATTATAATCTCCTGAGTTTCCCATAGATCACATAGAGACTCCACCTCTAACTTTGAAAGATGGAAAACCAAATATAAAGATGCTACACTTCTAGTCACTGCTTAAGAAAATAAGGTCTTCTTTGTGTCTTGCATTGTATTTTGTGCTGTAAAACCCCAGGAAGCATGCCTGGTGGACTGCCTTTGAAAATCCAAGATTGTGATAATCAACAACTCACAGTCAATTGCCACAACTGTTTAGCCTCCTATGGAAAGTGTAACTTACGCCAAAGGATTATAATTAGGCAATCATCCAAAAATGTTATGGTCTATTCAACAGGACTGTGGCCGCCTCCAACTCATATGTTGAAATCCTAACCCCAGTATATCAGAATGTAGCTATACTTGGAGAAAGAGCCTTCAAACAGATGATTAAGTTAAAATGAGGCTGTCAGGGTGCCCTAATCTTATCTGATTGATTTTCTCATAAGCAGAGGAAATTTGGACACCCAAAGAGATACCAGGGCTGTGCACACAGAGGAAAGACCATCTGAGGACACAATGAGATGATGGCCATCTACACACCAAGGAAGGAGGCCTCAGAAGAAATCAAACCAGCCAACACCTTGATCTTGGACTTCTAGCCTCCAGAACTGTGAGAAAATAAATTTCTGCTGTTTGAGGCACCCAGTCTGTGGTATTTTGTTATGGCAGCCCTTGAAGTCTAAGATAAACAGGCACTTATTGTGGGCCTAATGCACAAAGGCTACAAGGACAAATTTTCCTCAGCTAAGCTGTAACTATTTGCAGCTAGGACCTAAGTCCTTTTTCTCTGTGTCACCAAGAGTCCAGTGAAGTCCCCTTCAAAGAGTAGGACTGCAGCACCAATATTTTAATTGATAGTATGGAGAAAAATCTAAGACAAATCACTACCTTTAAGACCACTTGAAAAAAAAAAAGACCATCTGAAAACTGGTATTAGAAGAAAGATGAGCATGGCAGAGCAACTAGAAAAACAGAAAGAGGGACTTACCTGACAATCCAGTGGTTAAGACTGTTGCTGCCAATGCTGGGGACACAGGTTCGATCCCTAGTCAGGGAACTAAGATCCAACATGCTGTGCAGTCCTGTCCAAAATAGCTTTTTAAAGAAAAGAAAATCAGGAGGAGATTCATGGATGGAGGGGTTGGGAAGCTCTGAGGAATCCATAGGAGAATTTGTGGAGTGCTTGGATTCAGACAGGGAGAGAAGAAGTAACGGCATTCCTGGAAGAGAGAACAATGTAAGCAAAAGCAGAGAGTCCAAAATGATTTATTTTCTATTTGCAAATGAGTAATCACTCCAGCTAGAGTGGCATGCTCATGTTAAGAAAATACACGGCATTTGGGAGAAGTTTGAATGCCAGTCTTAGGCCTCCAGAATTGATCCTTATCCTCACTCCCTCAGAAATTAGGAAATGTCAGATACTAATCCCTCCTGGCTATGGGGGTTGAGGCAGGGTAGGAGGGAAGGCAAGACTGGCACATGGAATTGCAAAATGTACCATGGAGGAAGATCAAGATAGCGAATTGAGTCATGGCCAGGATCAAGATAAACATATCGGAGAGGTAGGACTAGTTATGAGGTAACCAGAGTGAACCTGAGGTGCTGTGGAAGAGCAGGCTCTGAAAGGGACATGGGAAGCAGTGCCTCGAGCAGCTCCCCAAGGCCCAAGAATGTAGCAAAAGAACTTTTTGGAAACTTTGTCTAGGAATAGGGAGGGTGACATTAAAAGGATGGAAGCATTCTGGATGGTGGCTCAGATAGTAAAGAATTTGCCTGCAATTCAGGAGACCTGGGTTCTATCCCTGGGTCAGGAAGATCCCCTGGAGAAGGTAATGGCAGCCCACTCCAGTATTCTTGTCTGGGAAACCCCACGGACAGAAGAGCCTGGCAGGCTACAACCCATAGGGTCACCAAGAGATGGACATGACTGAGTGACTAACACTTTCCCTGAAAATTTTTGACCAGAGAGTGACAAAATGGTATTTTAGAAAAATATATTGAGGAACACTGTAGAACTAGAGTTAGAAAGCACAGCACATCAAGACATGAGTTGAAGGTTATAAAAATTATTTTGAAAGCATGCAGTTTCATATTTCTTTGCTCACCCTAGTACCTAAAAGTCAGTCCTTAGTAAATAAATGCTAAATACGAAATGTCCATCCTCTGCAAAATGATTGTTTTTGTCTTTAGACCAAGAAAATCTCCTAGAATAAGCAAATAAATTAATATCATGGCTTATATATGTCAAATTTCTATGAGTTTGGTCAATGTGTATCACTTTTATGCAGCATAATAATTCCTGAATGAACTGATAGAACTCAGATTATTAACCTTGCAGGTTCTGATGCTATATTGGTTCTTTGGTTGAAAATTATGAAAATAAACCCTTGCTATTGATGCAAAAATTGATTGGAAGCATATAGGGCAGATGAGGGAATACAAAGATCAGTTGGATCATTTGTTCTCAGGAGGTCAGAACCAAAGCAGCTTCAGGGATCTGGGAATCAGGAAGTGTGAACTGTCCCATGGCAGCATAGAATCATAGCTTCCCCACCTTTTGTGCCTGCATTTCTCAGCTCAAAGTTCAAGTTCCTCGGATAAAAAGTGTGATTGGCCAAGCAAAGATCAAACATCAACCTCTCTGTTGGGGGTAGAGTGTTGTAATTGACAACATGTCAAAACCACATACTGAACATATTGGACACTAGCAGCCCCCAAGGAAGTAATTCTAGGCAGAAAAAATAACCAGTGTACACTCTGGGTGCTTATACTTCAAAATTCACCCTCAAAATAGTGTGGACAGCTGATTGAACAAGATTCTACTTAATTGGCCTTTTCACCCATGAGAATTAATTGGAATTAATATTTGTCACTCCAGAGACCAAATCCTACTGATGATGATGAGTTTGTGTACTGCGAAACTTACCTACTTAGGAGGTTCTCGTTTCCTAGAATTTTCAATATTTATTCAGTATGTGTACATGTTATGGCAGATTTAAAAGTTTTTCAGTATAGTGTAACAAATAGGAAAGTATACAGATCATAATTGCTCAGCTCAAAGAATTTTCACAGATCAAACAATCAGAACCCAGATTGTGAAACAGAATATAACCAGCACCCCAGGAGGTCTCACTCAGGCCTTCTTCCACCCAACGAAAGAAACCACCAAACAGTTTCTATCTCCATTGGTGAGTTTTGCCTGGTTTTGAGCTTTATATAAATTGAATCATATATTATGTGCTCTTTTTTATGATTTTTGTTCATGCATTTGTTGCATTTTATAAGATTTATCCATCATTTTACAAGTAGCAATGGTTTCTTCATTCTCATTGCTGTATAGCATTTTATGATTACATCACTGTTTTATCTATTCTACTGTTGTTGGACTTTTGTTTTCAGTTTTTCACTGTTACAAATACTGCTGCTATGAACATTTTTGTACATGTCTTTTGTGAATATTATACTCATTTTTATTGGTTATGTATCAAGTAGTGGAATCACTAGTTCACAGAGTATGTTTAAGTTTGGCTTTAAGAAATAATTCGAACAATTATGCACGGAATTCCCTGGTGGTCCAGTGGTTGGGAATCTGCCTGCCAATGCAAGGAACACAAGTTGAATCCCTGTCTGAGAAAATCCCCCAGGCCGCGGGACAGCTAAGTCCACATGCCTTAGAGCACCCTACAGCCTGTGCTCCATAACAAGGGAAGCTACTGCAATGAGAAGTTCCCACTTGCCACAACTAGAGAAAGCCTGCATGCAGTAATGAAGGCCCAGTGCAGCCAAAAATAAACAAATAAATAAAAATTTCAAAAACAAACAAACAAAATATCCATAATGGTTGTACAGATTTACATTCCCAATAGCAGCCGTGTATAGGGATTCAAGCTTCAGCATATCCTGTGCTCTATGGACTGTCTGCCTTCTTAATTTTAACCATGTTGGGAGATGTGTAGGACCTCATTGTGGTGTTATTTTATACATCCCTGATGACTAATGAAGCAGATCTTTTTGTATGTTTATAGGCCATTGGAAATCTTCTTTAGGGAGGTGTCTGTTGAAATCTTTTGCTCATTTAAAAACAATCCTGTTATCTCTCTCTTCTTGATCCATTGGGGCTCTTTATATACTCTGTACACAAATCCTCTTTTGCATATACAGACTGAAGTACATTCCATTTTGTGCTTTTTTTTTTCACTCTTTTAATCACATCATTTGATAAACCTAAGTTCTTAATTTTAATGCTTTCCAAATGTATTGATTGTTATGGTTAACACTTTTAGCATACTATCTGAAAAATCTTTGACAGAGAGATTGTAGTAGTTGGAAAAAATAGTGATAAGTTCATAGAAAACTAAAAAAAAAAAATTAAACAGAAAACATTGTTTTTTTGACTCCAGGGCAAAAATTGTACTAGAAACAAAACATAATCATGGTATTCCATTGGGTTCAACTGTGAAGATTTATTTATACAATCATTATAATATAATCACTGACTACCGATTTCTCCAGAAATCTCTGATGGGGCCCCATAAGTAGCAAACCTCTTCCCAATCTGAGTTCTGAACAAATTGAGAAGTAAAACAGAAGAGTGGCAGAGGGAAGTTAAGATATTGCCTTTATTATAACTGAGAGAGGCCAGGCTGGAGAGGGTAGCATCAAGTTTTTTTTGCAAAGCAGGGTGGGTAGAAAGAACCAGACATAGGGAGAATGGCCCCCTTCAGTTGTGGGCAATGCTGGACCCATACAGGTTTTCTCAAGTTGAGTCCCTGGTATTGCCCTTTAGCTACCAGGAGCCCCTTCTACTCAAAAGATGACTGTTCTTATTCCAACACTGAGAGACTTTTCAAAGTAGTCTTTAAAAAGTATAGTTTGAAAGAAGGAATGCTTATCCTCATTCTTTTGGTAAAAAGAAAACTATTGTAGATAGTATTCATGTAGAAGTATGTTTTAATTAAGATCTAGAGAGTGCTGTAAAAAAAAAAATAAACTCCTAGATGTATAATGTCTAAAACACAGTATAAACTGATGTCTTGTTCATGTAACAGACCAGATCATATGTTCCTCATCAGCGGAGGCAGCTCGGCCATTTTCCACACGTGGCTTCCAAGGTTGCACTAGTCAACTCAGCACAGAGAAACATATGAGGGGAGGTTTTTATGGGCCAGGCCTGGAAGCGACACTCAGCATTTCCATTCACATTCAGCAGGCTGGAGACCTGATGTGAGGGAAGCTGGGAAGTGTGTCTAGCTATGAGTCCAGGAAAAAGAAGAGACCAGAAGTTCTGGTGAACACTTATCAGTCTTTCCCACTGGGTATGAGGGACATTTAGGCAGAATGTTTCACATTGCCGCCTGTGTCTGACACATAGTCGGTACTCCATAAATGTTTGTTGAATAAATAATAAAGTGGAAAGAGCATGGGCTTTGAAATATAGAAGACTCAAATTCTCACCCAAGCTCTGCCACTTTCTAATTGTCTTAATTTGCTTAGACTCTTTGAGCCTCAGTTTCTCATCCATATAATGGAGATGAAAATACGTTTGTGATCTGCTTCTTCGGTCAGGTGTGGAAATAGACAGTGATTAACAATATGCCAAGAAAAACAGTATTTGAGAAATAGGCTTCCTTGATTTTCTCTCAAATAGCTCTGACAGTGGGGAAGGGGAGAAAGTAGCTATCTTGTAAGTATTTTTTTAAAACATCTATAGTCATCCCAGCAGCCCATGAAGTCTGCCATTTCCCTGGTCTCTGCTCTGGCACCTGGGCTGAAGTCAGCTGCCCAGTTTTCGAGGCCTGGGCCAGGGCTGCAGGAGCCCAGCGCCTTCACACTCCCAGGTCACTGTGTGCTTTCTGCTCCCATGTTTCCTGCAGATCCCTGTGGGCTGTAGGATGCCATGTGTGCTGTCCATCCAGGGTATCTCAGGTCACAGCTTCTTGCCTTAATATCTTTCAAATGAAACAGCTTTGTTTGTTTCTGCTTTTTGTTCAGTCTCATTGGGACGAAGTCAGGAATCCCTGGAGCAGAGTCAGCAGGTGATGTTCGTGACCAGCAGTTTATACTACTGATAATACCCTCCCCACTTTCATCCGAACTTGCCCCACTCTCCTTAGAATGGGTTATTTCTCAGGATCTCCTTGATTCCTCAAGCAAGTAAGTCCCTTCCCAACAGCGTTTGGACCTTCCTAGACCTGTCAGAATTCTGAGTCCAGGTTAGGCAGCTAAGCCAGAACTTCTTTCACAGCCCTTCCCACCTTCTTTTTTTACCTGTTTTGCAGGGTTGCTGTTGGCATTCAATGAGATAAATCGGATAAAATACCAGGCTTGGTGGTGACTTCAAGAAAATACACTATAAAAGTTGTTTTTTTGTATTCCTTGAGAATCTTCTGGCATCACAGAAATTAATATTGGCTTAGAGTGCCAAAGAATTGATGCCTTTGAACTGTGGTGCTGGAAAAGACTCTTAAGAGCCCCCTTGGGCTTGCAAGGAGATCAAACCAGTCAATACTAAAGGAAATAAACCCTGAATATTCATTGGAAGGACTGATGCTGAAGCTGAAGCTCCAATCCCTTGGTCACCTGATGTGAAGAGCCAACTCATTGGAAAAGACCCTGATGCTGGGAAAGATTGAAGGCAGAAGGAGAAAGAGACAACAGAGAATGAGATGGTTGGATGGCATCACCATCTCAATGGACATGAGTTTGAGCAAGCTCTGGGAGATGGTGATGGACAGGGAAGGCTAACATGCTGCAGTCCATGTGTTTGCAAAGAGTTGGACATGACTGAGCGACTGAACAACAACAACAAAAGGTTCGTTCAGGTTTTTCATGTCAAAAAACTTTTGGCTAACCCGATTGATCCATCATCTGTTCCCTGAAGGGAGCCCCTGACCACAAGCACCCTTGAATTTTGGGACAGATGGGTTGAATGCTACATCACCTTGGTATCCAGGACAAGGTCAGAAAATTCACAGTTAACAGACAGTCTTGGATATAAGGCCTATTTTGAACTTTCCAAAATAGGAAATAGGATGCTGATGTAGGCCACAAGACAGTGATATCATGAGAGCAACATATTTACACATATACATATTACACATATCATCTTTCCAATTATCCACAGATACTTACTCTTCACTAAGGGTGATGATACTCTTCTGACAGCTGCTGTGTCTGAGACCCTCATTTCAATTCTGATAGGAAGTCAGAATTAAACCTCAAAATGCACATGGAACAGAGGGAAGAAAACACGAAAGGGAAAAAAATATGCAAAATAAACACCATGTTCTGAATGAATGTCTACTGGACTAATTAGAGAAGAAAAGCATGTACAAGGTATACGCAGCGATTGAGAAAGGAGCAGAAGGGGGCCTCCAGGAGGTTTTAACTGCTTAGATATGGAGAGTGGGAGACACTGTAGAAGAGCAATCAGGAGGACTCTGTGATGGGTTAGATGTGGGCCTGCAACAGAAGAACAGGAGCAGAAACAACCACAAAGTTTAAAACCAGAGGGGCCAGGCAGTGCCAAGGCATAGAACTGAGAGGTGGAAGACCTGTCTGCCACTTGGAACAAGGTACTGATTCCCTCTTGGACTCAGTTCCCTCATTTGTAAAGTGCCTCTATCAACTTCATAGTGTTTGGGGGAGGCACAAATAAGATGATATGTGGGGGACTTCCCTGGTGGCCCAGTGGTGAAGACTGGGCTCCCAATCCCTGCTCAGGAAATTAGATCCCACATGGTGCAACTAGGAGTTTACAAGCCATGACTAAAAGGTCTCATATGCCAAAATTTAAACGAAGTATAGCCACATAAATAAATATATTTTTTAAAAAGTGGTATGTGAGAAAACACGGTAGTTCTGGATGAGTGGATGGCAGCACAGCTCACCATCACTGTCCTCATCATTGTCAGTAGAAAAGCTGGAAAGGGATACTGTTTGAGGGATAATACAACAAATTCAATTCTTTTCATTATTTCTGTTTTAAAATTTTTAATTGGTGGATAATTACTTTACAATAAACTAAATTTTAAATGTGCGAAGATGTTGGGATGACATCCAAGTGGAGAGCACATGTAACAGCCAACGTAAGGGAAAGAATTAAGTTAATGAACCCAGGCCTTTGTATACAGTTACCCCTCCATATCTCTATCTTACTGGTTTACGCCAGGAAAAATCACAATATCAGATTGGATTCAAGAAAATAGATACAATTTACTTGATGAACAAGGTAGGTAACATACCTGCTCTGTACTCTTGCCTTCTGGGGGAGGAAAGGGTGGAAGAAATACAGGATCTGTAGAGTCAGGAAATAGGAGAAAAGATTAGAAAGTCACTCTGTCACTCTTATAAAAGGGCTAACTTAAAAAGTAGACTAAGAGGAAGGCCAGCAAGAGAGACCAGCTGCTAGGAGATGATGCTGGGGGAAGGGGGTATGGTGGTCAAAAGAGTATCACTATGGGATTTCAAGAGGCAGAGTGGAATGTGGCCCATCCTGTGTGGGAGGGTGAGGCCTCAACTATGTAGGGAAAATGGGACTTTGCTCCCCTATGAGCCAGGTGAGGTAAGAACTGGACCTTCATTTACAATGAGGGTAGAAGTTACCCAATAGAACTAAAAATCACAAGATAAATTAAGTATTTATTAATAATTAATTTATTAGTTAAGATTTTGATAGGTTGTTATATAAGTTTAAGTTTAAAGAATGAAACCAGGTACCTGCAATATGCCACCTCACATAGTACAAAATCTAGGAGCTTAACACTGCAGTAAACTGATTTCACATTCTCATTCATTGTCTATGCAACTTGAAGCAAAAGAAAGTAAAGTAACAGGGACCCTGGAGAGAAGAAATAAGAAGTCTGCAATCTTTTTTTTTTTCATTTATTTTTATTAATGAGTCTCCATTTTTAGTAATGGAGACTAATTACTTTACAATATTGTAGTGGTTTTTGCCATACATTGACATGAATCAGCCATAGATTTACATGTGTTCCCCATCCTGAACCCCCCTCCCACCTCCCTCCCAATCCCATCCCTCTGGGTCATCCCAGTGCACCAGCTCCAAAAACTTGTCTCATGCATCCAACCTGGACTGGTGATCTGTTTCACACTTGATAATATACATGTTTCAATGCTGTTCTCTCAGATCATCCCACCCTCGCCTTCTCCCATAGAGTCCAAGAGTCTGCAAAAAAAAAAAAAAGAAGTCTGCAATCTCAAGGACATAGACACTTCTTAAAAAGTAACTTTTTAAAATAAACTTTAAAATCTTTTCTCCCAAAATTCTGATACTGTCACCTGAAAGAAATGTTTTTCAAACTATGAACCATAAAATCAATTTAGTTGGTCATGACTAGCAGTTGGAAAAAAAGAGTAAGCACTGTTTAAAATGTTTTTGTTTGTTTTAATTACACACAAACACAAGCACACACACACAAATGTGTACTGAATTAAGACAAAAATGTATTTTTTATTTTGTTGTGGTTCATGACAGCAACAAAAAAAATTAGAGAAACGTTGTCCTCTCCCTGATTGTTCTGATGAGATTATTTTATTTCCTGCATTTGTCCATATTTACTTTCTTTAGTTTGCATAATGAAAGCAAAAGTTCTCTTAATTAGTTTCAAATATAAAAGTATATTCTAATATTGAATTTATTTTTTCAAACAATCCCCTTCTCTATACCTGGAGATTCTGTGTTTCCCCAAAGGTCAAGGTTGCCCTTGTTGAGAATCACAAGGTTGCCCTAGGGAAATCTGGACTCTTGAGTAATTAGCATTGAGTAGTAGCATTAATCTCCAGGAAGGAAGACCTATAAACTTTCTGTTTGGAATGTTTGCTGAGTTTGTTTCATCACACTGTTTCCAGAAAGAATATAGAGGTTGGTGGACCTCCAAGAGCCTAACAGACTGACATTTAGGATCAATGAGTTCTGACTGATTAAAGTTAACAGATGTCATTCTCAGGGTGCCTCTGTTCTAGAAGTGGTAGTGTTTTAGCCAGGATAATCTTTAAAGTATTAAATAGCTGGTCAGGAGGGCTACTGGACAACCTGAATGAATATGGAACATAAACAGCCATTAGGTGTTTTCCACCTGTAGGTCACTCAGCATTTAGCAATGAAGGGAAAGTATAATTAAATACCTGGTCCTCACCCAAACAGTATTTGTGAATTGTGAGAAGACACCTCTGAGAAAGAGCTAGAATTGGCCAATGTCAAAAAATAACAATGAGGTTTAAACTTTTTTTAAAAATTCAAAGCTAGGAATAATGTGGAAGAGAGCAATATACAGGAGTGAAATGATAAAAGGCCTTCAAGAAAACCAGGACATTTTTGGAAGAAGGAGGTAAAACTAGAGTTTAAAAAAAAAAAAATTATAAAACTCTATAAGGGACGAATGAAAAGCAGGAAGATAGGCTCAGAAGATGGAAGACAATGGAATAAACAAATCTTATTTGATTAGCTCAAGGCTAGAAAAATAAGATAGAATAAGAAAAAGTAAAGAGAATAAACCTAGGATGCTTTTCATGGAAAGAATATATATTAAAGGACAAAGACATGATATTGTTTGAGCTCTCTTCCTGCAAAAACAAGTATCCAGGGAACCATACTGTTTTAGGGAACTGGGATCCAGGACTAGGCTCAGAGGTGAGGCAAGACTGCCCCACAGACTGTAACTAATGGAGCCAAGGGAAAGATAGCATCCCTGGGCAAAGCTGGGATGCCAAACAGAGAGTCCCTCTGAAGTGTGAGGCCAAAGGATCTGGGCAAAGAGGCAGAAATAACCAGGTGCTGGGCAAAAGAACAGGAATTGAGTTCCCAGGACAAGGCAAGCAGTTTAGAACAACAGGTGGGAGGCAGAGCCTGGGGGTTTCCCAAGGCAGTGGAATATCATCTCAGAGGATTTTTATGGGGCCATTTAGGGTGTTAAGCTGGTTTTACATAAATGTAATGGGGCCAAGCCCTTAATGTCAGCAAGATATAATAGCTACAACAACAACAAAAATAACAATAACTATTTTTATACCCATTATGGGCTTTGGTTTGGATGTAGGCTCCACCACTCACTGGGGCAGAATGGGTATATTTGACAAGTTATTTAACCTCCCCCAGCTTTGATTTTCTCCTTTTGTAAAATGCAGATAATAATTGTTTTACACTCCCTCCCTGGATGGTTATATCCATCCCTGCAGCATGAAGTATCTGTGTTAACAACTCCCAAATTCATTTCTCCAACCCAGACCTCTCCTCTGAGTTTCAGATTCCTGCATCCAAACACAACTCAAACTTAACAAAAGCAAGTGAAATTCTGTAGATTCACTTTCAGGGTTGAGGGCCCTTGTTGTTGTTCAGTTGCTCAGTCATGTCCAACTCTTTGCAACCCCATGGACTGCAGCATGCCAGCCTTCCCTGTCCTTCACCATCTCCAGGAGCTTGCCCAAACTCATGTCCATTGAGTCAGTAATACCATCCAACGATCTCTCCTCCCACCTTCAATCATTCCCAGCATCAGGGTCTTCTCCAGTGAGTTGGCTCTTCGCATCAGGTGGCCAAAGGAGCTTCAGCTTCAATATCAGTTCTTTTAATGAATATTCAGGATTGATGTCCTTTAGTGTTGACTGGTTTGATCTCCTTGCAGCCCAAGGGACTCTCAAGAGTCTTCTCCAACCTCACAGCTCAAAAGCATCAATTCTTCAACATTCAGCCTTCTTTATGGTCCAACTCTCCCATCCATACATGACTACAGGAAAAACCATAGCTTTGACTTTATAGATTTTTGTCAGCAAAGTAATCTCTCTGCTTTTTAATATGCTGTTTAAGTTTGTCATAGCTTTTCTCCCAAAAAGCAAGCATCTTTTAATTTTGTGGCTGTAGCCACCACCTGCAGTGATTTTGGAACCCAAGAAAATGAAGTCTGTCACTGTTTCCATTCTTTCCCCATCTATTTGCCATAAAGTGATGGGACTGGATGCCATGATCTTAGTTTTTTGAATGTTGAGTTTTAAGCCAGCTTTTTCACTCTCCTCTTTCACCTTCATCAAGAGGATCTTTCAGTCAGTTCAGTCGCTCAGTCGCGTCCAACTGCCCGCGACCCCGTGGACTGGAGTACAAAAGGCTTCCCTGTCCATCACCAACTCCCAGAGCTTGCTCAAACTCGTATCCATCAAGTCACTGATGCCATACAACCATTTCATCCTTGGTCACACCCTTCTCCTCCTGCCTTCAATCTTTCCCAGCTTCAGGGTCTTTTCCAATGAGCCTGTTCTTTGTGTCAGGTGGCCAAAATATTGGAGTTTCAGTTTCAGCATCAGTCCTTCCAATGAATATTCAGGACTGATTTCCTCTAGGATTGACTGGTTTGATCTCCTTGCAGCCCTTGTCTAAACTTTGAGGGCCCTGGTCCTTTTCTAAACTTCCTCACCTCCATAGATGGCACCCTCATTTGATTCCTTGATTCCTCCTTCTCCCTCAGTCTTAACATCCAACTCAATGACTCCTGGAATAAAGTCCAAAATCCTTTCCAAAATTCATGGTCGTCTTTTCGAGTTCTTCTGTATCTTTGCCTTAAAATGAATCTGGCATGGCCATGAAAATGCACAAATCTCCTCTGGCCTCTATTTCCCAAATCTCCTTGACCACTTGCTCCTCTCTGCTCCCAGCTGCTGCTTCTTATTGCTGCCTTTCCAGATTTTCCCAGCCCTGTTTGGTTACAGTCTTTCCCAATTTTCTCTAGACCTCCTGGTATTTATAATCTGTTTGGGATATGTTCTCTGGCTCAGCCTGACCCCTGTTCCTCAGGAAATTTCTTCTATCTTCCCTCTAGCCCAAGGTCCAAAGACCCTGGGTAAGAATCACTTCCAAAAAGCCTCAGTAAAATCTGGTATGCACAGATTGCATCAGGTGGATCAGAGTGGGCGAGTAGAGAAAACATAATACTTAGAGAATGTGTGTTAGAAACATCCAAACTGAAAGGTATAACTTCTAATGGAAAACTATTTCCCCTTTTGTGCTGTGGCAATTTGGAGGGATTCAAGGTCATCCTGAACATGAGGAGGAGGCACACTCCTGGGCTGGGGGTCTGTGAGCTGCTTCTCCTTCTGTGTTGCAATGCAGCTGCCTTGCTCCTCTTACTTTCCCATTCCGCTCACAGGAAGACCACAACATGCAGCCAGACAGTTGGGTTATCAGCCAGTTGTTTTTGTTTAGTCATTTAAGTCTTGTCCGACTCTTTTGTGACACCATGGACTGTGGTCTGCCAGGCTCCTCTGTCCATGGGATTTTCCAGGCAAACATAGTGGAGTGGGTTGCCATTTCCTTCTCCAGGGGATCTTCCCGACCCAGGGATTGAACTGGGGTCTCCTGCAGTGGCCTCATTTACCCCTGAGACACCTGAGAAGCTATAAGCCAGTAGTTCAGTCCATAAAAGGCAGAATGATAAAGGATGCAAACACAAGCATTTTTGCCCTGATCCATCTAATGTGTGGTTTATATACCAAAACCTCAGAAATATTCAGGAAGCTGAGAAGTCTTGTTTGTAATAAGGATGAACAGGGAGTGGGGACAGATGCCTCACTGATCAGGCAGGTTCAGAGTAATACAACTTTCCTTACCTCCCAGAACAAGGTACAAGATACAGATTTATAATGAGTCTTTCGTGGAGGATAATGGCTGGAACATCATTTCACCTGCAGCTTCCAGGTAGAAATCTCCCATGACTGCTCTTTCCCTAGGTGCTCTAAGATAGCCAAACCCTGTCTGTCTGTTAATTTTAGCATCCCCACCAACAGTGCCTGGCGTATAGTAAACCCTCATGAAATACACCTGGTATCAATAGAGACACTATGAGTATTCCAGTGTCCTAACTTTTCTCTGCTTTTTTTCATCTTACATTTTTAAAAATAGCTATTTCAATCCTCAGAACACGATTGGTCGACTCAAAAGAACCTCAGGCAGCCTAGCAATACAGGGACTCGGAGATCTCAGATGATTATCAGAATATCAGAAAATGTACATAATGTTTATCATTCTTCACATTCACATTCCACTCTACGCCCATGCCTCTAAAGCAAGAATGCTGATGTAGGCATTGATTTTCCTATTATCTAGAGGAAACTGAGGCCCAGAGAGGATGCGAAACTTAATCAGTTTCTCTCAGTTTTAGAGCGGTGGTGACAGAACTCTCTTGGAATTTTGGAAAGAGCCTGTGCTAACCAGAGCTCAGAGCAGGGCTCTGTCACTTAGGAATAACCTGGGTGATATTTGCAGCCTCTGTGGGTCTCATCTTCCTCTGTAACAAAGAACAGCAATGCCTACTACATAGGACATTTCTGTCCAAAGACTGAATTAGACTGATAATTAAAATAGGGTGATATAGGAAAGTGTGTACAAATGAGATACACAAAGTAATAGTTTCCTTTTTCTAATCACAGAGTGAAAAACAGAAGACACACTTTTGTGAAGAGAGTAAAATTTTTTTTTTAATTTTTTGTCCAAAAATAAAGATCACATGAATAGGAAATCAGCATTTATAGTATCTCAAAAAGGCATTTCAACATTAATTCCTGTCACTGGCGTATATATTATCTCACACACACACACACACACCTCTTTCCTCATTAACCAGCTTGAACCATCAGCCTGAAGAAAGGCTTCAGAGAGAGACCAAGGAAGCAAGGGTGAAGAAGCTTCCACTTCAGATTGGTTCTGAGACAATTTTCCCCTTCCCTCAGGCTGAGATATTCTGCCATCTGTTTTGATTAAACCTTTCAAAATTCAACTTGTGTTTTTCCTTCCATTCCTTTGAAATCTCCTTTAATTCAACAGTCTTTAGGCTTTCTTCTTTCCCGTAACCACCATCTGGTGCTTCTATTAAAAAAAAAAAAGAAAGAAAGAAAAGAAAACACACACAACAAACACTTTGAGTTCCTTGGAAGAAAGGTATAATGATGAGGATAATTTATTCCCATAGTGAGGCCCATTACTATTTCCATGGCAACAGACTGTGATGTTCTGAACATGGGACTTTGTGATCATCACAAGAACAGGATGGCAAAAGGCCCTGTCAGACTCTTTGTCATTATGGATTCTTTGGGTAGTCACCCTCGGTGGCTCCCAACTGTCTACAGAATTAAGTCCAAAGGCCTTAGCATGGCATTCAAGGCCTCCTGAGTCTGGTCCAATTATTCCCAGGCTTATCACCTGCCAATCCCAGGCACCTGGTACTCTGTGTTCTGGACACTCACACTCTTTCATGCCTCCATGCCTTTCCTGTCATTTCTTTTCTTTAAAATGCCTCGCCCTCCACCCCCCCACCAGTTTTTTTCCTAAACTTAATGAAGCTCACCTCATTCTGAAAAGAAAGTCCAAGTGTTAGTCACTTAGTCATGTCCAACTGTTTGTGACCCCATGGACTATAGCCAGTCAGGCTCCTCTGTCCATGGAATTCTCCAGGCAAGAATACCGGAGTGGGTAACCATTTCCTTCTCCAAGGGATCATCCCGACCAAGGGATCAAACCCAGATCTCCCATATTGTGGGCAGATTCTCTACTGTCTGAGCCACCAGGGAAGCCTCATTCTAAACAGTTAGCTCAAATGTCATTTTCTAGGTGAACTCTTCCATCGTTCGCCCAAACAAAAGAAGTCTCTCTTCAGCGCTCCAATATTTTTATAAAACAAGTATATTGACTCCTAACATTTTGTACCACAGTTATGTTTATAAGGGCTTCCCTTGTGGCTAGGCTGGAAAAGAATCTGCCTGCAATTCGGGAGACCTGGGTTCAATCTCTGGGTTGGGAAGATCCCCTGGAGAAGGGAAAGGCTACCCACTCCAGTATTCTTGCCTGGAGAATTCCATGGACTGTATAGTCCATGGGGTGCAAAGAGTCAGACACGACTGAGCGACTTTTACTTTCTTATGTTTATATCTCCTTGTTATGAATTTGGATTATTTGCTGTTGGAGCCATACCTGCTTCATTTTTGTAGACCATCCCATTTCACATGATTTCTCAGACTATCCTAAGGGTGGAACTTCCATGATGGTCCAGTGGTTAAGACTCTGTGCTTCCACTGCAGGGGGCATGGGTTTGAGTCTTAGTTGAGGAACTAAGATCCTGTAAGCTGTGTGGCCAAAAATAAATAAAAAATAATAATTTTAAAATTTAAAAATATTCTAAGGGCTAGATGGGCACCCATTTTATCCCCATTTTACTGTTGAGAACACCAATGTTTAGAAACCGTAAGGGATGTCGGTAGGGATAAGTGAGAGCCAGAACTCTACTGATAGAATGGAAAGAATGTGGACTTGGAGTCAGGTTTATCTGGGCTCAATTTATGCAGTCTCTCTAAGCTTCCACTCCTTCACCTGTAAAGTGAGCATTAAACGAAATCATGCATGTGAAGGCGTAAGGCATTAAATCAATATTCAATTAATTTTAGTTTTCTTCTTTCTCCTTCAAAGTCTACCTTCTAGGAGCATCTAGAAATGAAATTTTTCTTCCATTTTGGTTCCCCCATTTTTATATGCTACTGAAATTCAGATGAATAAACAAATGAATGTCTTCAGCATATCCTAGAGAAAATCTTTGCCTTAATCCTTTCATGTGTAACCTGGACTAACAAGAGAAGTTACCTAACAGAGTTGTAAAAATTAAACAAAGCAATGTATGGATGCATAAGGCTCTTGGCACACTGTTTGGTTTGTAGTAAGTACATTATCATTATCATCATTATTATTATCATTATTTTTGTGTGGCAGTATGAAAGGCCCTGTGAGAGCTACAAAAATAAATAATAGGGTCTCATGACTCTGTCTTAATGTTTTTCTTACCACAACCTATCTTTTTACTATAGACATCTGTGCAGTCATTTCCTTCCATAAGATTGTAGGTTTTAGATAGGGTTCTGTGCCTTATCTATAATTCTTTCTGTTGGGTAGACCTGAAACAAGGCCTTGTAGAGAAGGAACTTTCAGTAAAATTTGGTCCAAAGAAGGCTGAATGATATTTCTCCAAAATGAGCTCTAATGCTGAAATAAGATTCAAAAATCTCTGCCTCTTTCATCATCATTAAGATTTCAATCTTCTGCTCAATACTGATTATCATCAGGGAGATGGAAATCAAAACCACAGTGAGATATCACCTCACATCTGTCAGAAGGGCTATTATCAAAAAGAACAAAAGTAACAAATGTTGGTGAGGATGTGGAGAAAAGGGGGCCCTCTTACACTGTAGGTAGGAATACAAATTGGTGCAGCCACTGTGCAAAACAGTATGGAGGCTGCTCATAAAACTAAAATAAAACTACCACATAACCCAGAAATTCCACTCAAGGGTATATATTGAAAAAACACAAAAACACTAATCTGAAAAGATACATGGAACCCAAAGTTCATAGCAGCATTATTTACAATTGCCAAGATAAGGAAGCAAACTAAATGTACATCAAGAGATGAATGAGTAAAGAAGACGTAACACACACACACTGGAATAGTACTCATAAAAAAGGATGAGTTTTGCCATTTGCAGCAACATGGATGGACCTGATATTGTCATATTAAGTAAAGTCAGACAGAGAAGACAAATACCATTTATCATTTAAACATAGAATATTAAAAAATACAATAAACCAGTGAATATAATAAAAAAAGAAGCAGAGCCACAGATACAGAGAACAAATTAGTAGTTACCAGTAGGAAGAGGGAAAGGGGGGAAAGGCATGATAGTGGATTAAGAGGTCCAAATTATTAGGCATAAAATAACACAAGGATTATTGTACAACACAGAGAATATAGCCAATATTTTATAATAATTAAAAATGGAGTATAACCTTGTAAGATTGGGAAGCACTCTATTGTACACCTGTAATATATAATATCATACAGTAACTATATTTCAATAAAAATAATTTTTTAAGATGTCAGTCTTCAGCAGTGGCATTTTGCTGGGAGAGTAATTTTTGAGAAGATTGTGCATGTCCATAGAGTATTGGCTAGAGCTTTTTAAGACTTTCAGTATTTAAACTTTAGCTTTTCTACATAATCTTTCCTCATAGGAGATGGACAATTCCCAGATTAGGAGAGAGACAGCTCCTGCTCTCTGGGGGATACGAAGGAGTCTAAACAAATCGTGTCCTGGAAAACATGTCAACCAGGAATCAAGCACAGCCTCAACCGGATGGTCTAGTGATAGTATCTCTTAGGTATTCATTCAACTAACATTTTACTGAATTCCACCTTCATTTCAGGCCCATTATTCAGCCAAGCAATACCATGAAATCCCATTTAGCAACCTGCAACCCACTTTCCTCACCACTAAACCAACTAGCTAATGAGAAAGGATACTACCAGCTTCGGATAAAGGAGGAGAGGCTCGGATTGTTTGAGTGACATGCCCCAGTATCACACACGTAAGTGACAGAAAGTGAAAGAAAGAAAGAAAGCAAAGTTGCTCAGTTGCTTTGCAACCCCATGGACTGTAGCCTACCAGGCTCCTGCCTCCATGGGATTCTCCAGGCAAGGATCCTGGAGTGGGTTGCCATTGCCTTCTCCAGGGGATCTTCCTGACCCAGGGATCCAACCCAGGTCTTCCACATTGCAGGCAGATGCTTTACCCTCTGAGCCACCAATGACAGAAGAAGGATTTAAACGTAAACTCAAGTATCTGGGACTCAGAGCTCATGTGCTTTCCCTAGGGTATCTCTGTGGCTCCCAGGACCATTTGTGGCTTCCCCAAGATTCACTGCTGGAGACCACACCCCAGTGGCATGTGCTGGTCAGTCCGTCCCCTTTCCTGCCATCCATCATGCTGGGGTTAGGATTAGGGTTATCTTTGCTGGCTCTCCTTCTGATCATTGCTTAGACTGTGGCCTCTGATCTGAACCACCCTAGGAATAGGCATCATCCACAACATTCAAAATACAAATAGTCTCAGGGGTTAGGTTTGTAGTGTGTCCTTTAATACTCCCCCTCTTAGAACTGAACTCCCCCCAGCTTTTTTTTTTTTTTTTTTGCTACGACTGGGGTGGGGAGGGGGGCATTGATTCTGAGTCACCACACACTTTGAGAATCTGTGACTCATCTCGGCTCTGGTGTTCTTCCAACTTTGCTCAGAACACTGTGGGTGCCCTTCCCCAGCTGCCCAGGAGCAGCCAGGCCCGTTCAGATGTGCTTGGTTCAGCCCTAAATGACACCAAGTTCATTAGTAAATTAGACACACACACAAGAATCAAAGACTCCCCAGCAACCAACAGGACTTAGGCAAGTTTTAGGCTGTGTTGAAGCCAAGATTAATGTGCAATACCATTAGAATTAATTAACTGCTTTGCATTCAAGCATATAGCTTACATTTATATTGGTAGAATTATTGATAGTAAAAAGGTTCCTTTTAAGTTAAAAAACTTATAAAAGTTAACTATAATTATTACATGCTAGTAGTTGAAAGTTAACCACAATTTTTAAAAGCTAGCTGTAGGTTAAAAGAAAAAATTCTCTTTATTCATTATTTTATATAGCTATACAATAAGATATCCTCCACTTGGGGAATTTGCAAGATATCACATTTATCAAAAGTTAAGAAACAAGCTTTAATTTAGCTGTTTAAAGAATTATCCTTTTAACTCTTCTTTTAGAGTATATGACAGGTGTTTCTTCAAGGACATGAAGGGCTCCAAGTTCATTTAATTGTTCCTGATTGCTATTTTAATCACTGTGTGGTAATTCCATTTCAAAAAAGAATTTTGCACTTAGTAGAATTTTGGCATAAGGCTGTCCTTTCTTTTCATGAGCTGTTCTGGTTCACTTTCTGGAGAGCAGAGCCATTCCCTGTTCATTTACTGTCAAGGGTGCTTTGTTCCATTCTCTGATAACTTTGCTTACCCTAACCGTAAAACTTCCATTTCCAACATTTATCATCTTCTTGGAGGTGATTTTAATATTAGTTTGAAAAATGGTCCCATCCGGTAGTATGTTGTTTAACAGCAACGAACAACTTCCTTTTGGGGAAAGTTGGCTTTATCTCTGTTTTTAAGAACAGATGTTTACACGTTTTGATGAATGATCTCTGTAATCTCCTCCAACTTGATTTCTTTGACACCCAGTTTCTTGTTTTCTCCCTGATCTGGAACCTTCTACTTACTGTACCTCTCAAATGCTTATTTAACAAAGATATGGTTATAGGCTGGTACGAGGATTTTTGTTACCTCCCTTGGCCACATTTTTAAAATGTTTCCTAGTAATTTGTGTTCTGCAAGAAATGAAACTGCGCCACGGTTGTGCAGAAACTTGATAATGTCCTCCCGGGAGGGCTACACTGCTCAGCCTGCTGGGGACCAGCAACCTTATCTCCTCCCTGACTGTGGGTCCTCAACACCTCTGTCGTGGATGTATTTGGAACCAGGGAGTTTGGTAGCACAAAGGATGTTTTAAGAATTTAAAGAGAAAAGGAGCCTCCTACAGTGAACTCAATCCCGTGCCGAAATTATTGTGGTTCCTGCCTCCAACACCGCGTGTGTTCTGGCTTTTAGCAGGATTGTTCTCCCAGCTTCGCTCTGAAATGTAAAGCCCCATTGCCCACTGCAAGTCTTAATGAAAAGCAGCTCATAAGCAAGTTACGTAACCTAATTGTAATCCAGGGATCAGCTTGGTTATATTATTTAAAGAAATAGCATCCATTTTCCGTGACCTGATTTAGAAAAGAAACCCAGGGAAGAAAAAAAAAAACCCAATTCAGCAGTTGGCTCCCTGTGCTTATTCTAATGAGAGCGCTTGTAAATAATTCAGAAACAATGACTTTTAAGAACATTAAACCCAACTTAGCTCAGGGTTATATCTCAAGGCAGATTTAGCTGCTTAAAGCAAATTGTATTTGATCATGAAATATGGAGATTATTTTTGCAGACAGTTTAGTCACTTTGTACATTTAATTTCCTCATCAATTCAACACATGTGAAACACTGATTAGAGGCAAGATGCTGAGGAATGCTAAGATGCATGAGACCTACTCTCAGGAAGCTTAAAGTCTAGTTAGGGTTAATAATAATAACAATGATAATAATAATGTATCATCATTGGTTCATTAACTGAAACAAATGTACCATATAATATAAGATGTAACAGCAGGGAAAACAGAGTCAGTGGTTGCTGGAAGGCTTACAGAAATTCTGTACTATCTTTGCAACTTTTCTGTAAGTCTAAAACTACTCTAAAATTAAAAGTTTATTTTTAAGAACCTGGATAGGGAAACAGTTGGATAAACAAATAGAAACATATCCATTCTTATTGCCTGGTTTATACAAATTACGCCAGGCCTGCCTAATAGGCAACCTCACAAGTGGTATGATTATTTTATGAACTTCAGAAACACAAAACTAGATGATCAGAGTCCTGGTTCATGTTAATAGTATGTCACATATCCAGGACTATCATTAGTCCTTTGGTCCTTTCATAAACCTCATTTAATTAATTTATACTGTATGTATCATAATAATATAATGAAGGACTCATGAACCCACCTCTCAACCCAAGCGCTAAAACACCTCCATGATTTACATTGACTCATGTGTTCTTCCTCTGCACCATTCCCCAACCTTGCTCTCAGTAGTAACCATTCTCTTAAATTTTGCTTTTATCATATCCTTGCTTTTCTTTACATTTTATTACATACATGTGTGGGCCTAAACAATATGCTAGTTTATTTATGTTTGAACTTATCATATTATATGTTGTCTTCTGGGACTTAGTCCTTTGGATCAACATTATATTTCCTATATTTATCAATAATGTTGTGGTTATAGTTAATTCACTTTTACTGTTGTGTAACATTTAACAGCAGAACTGTACCACAATTTTATTTAATCATTTTCACCAGTGGTTTCTAAATTTTTGTTCCAATGGATTCTGCCACGATCATTCTTGGTACACGTGTACATGAGCATTCTGCCATCGGCACTAATATATACATGTATACATTAGTACACGTGTGTCCTGATAAACATGTACTAATGTTTCCAGTGAACCAGAGCTTGATGAGACTGAACAATCTTAAAACTTCGTAAGAAGCCCAACAGTTTACTTACAGCAAATATGTCCAGGGAAGAGCATATAATATAAATTCTTCACCTTTGAGGCAAAGGAAAATATGAATTACACACTAATTCCATGTCAGGATTTAACCATGCCATAAAACCCAAATTAATAATGGCTTAAACATATGTGTTGCTCTCATGTAAAATGTCCAGAGATGAGAAGCCTTGAGCTAGTATAGCAAGATCCTCAAAACTGTCATGGATCCAGGCTTCTTCGAGCCTGCCAGTTTGCTATCCCTAGGGTGTGACCTTTATCTTCAAGGTCCAAAGAGCTGCTCAACTTCTAGCCATTATATCTGTCTCTGTCAATAAGAAGGAAAAAGAAAGGAAGAATATGCATCTTCCATTCAAGAACCCTTTCCCTGAGTCACATATGACATTTCTAATTACATCTCATTTACCAGAAGGTAGACACATGGCTACATCTAGTTTCAAGAGAGGCTGTAAAATGTAGTCTTTATTCTGGGCATCCCTGTACTCAGCTAAAAATTCTATTACTAAAGAAGAATGAGAAAAAGGGCTTTGAAGACAGCAGTCTCTGAATTGTCAGAGCTAAGCTCTGTGAGAACAGAATATAAACCAACCCAACAAGGATTTATGTTGAAAAGTATAAAGAAAAAATAAACACTGATAAATCACCACCCAGTGATTAACACTGTTAACCTTTTGAGATCTATTCTTCCAGAAATATTTATCGATGTATACAACCACATATATTTCCAGTTTATCTATAACTATGCCTATATTTGCTTCCTGGGTGGCTCAGAGGTAAAGAATTAGCCTGCCAATGCTGGAGACAAGGGTTTGATCCCTGGTCTGGGAAAATCCCCTGGAGAAGGAGATGGCAACCGACTCTAGTCTTCTTGCCTGGGAAATCCCATGGACAGAGGAGACTAGTAGGCTACAGTCCATGGGGTCACAAAAGAGCCGGACATGACTTAGCAACTAAACAACAAAAACAATACCTATATTTATGCAAATATATCAGTGCACTGTTTTTAAAGGGACTATTTAAATCATCACAGTAAGTCAACGGGAAAGAAGTCTCGGTTCTTTCTCCCCACTTGATCCTCTTCATAAACTTCACTGGAAATGTAGTATTGCAGGAACTAGAGGAAAGAGGAGAATGTGCTCTATAATTGTATTTTTTAATTTTTCAGAGTTTCCAAATGCAAAATAGCTTAAGCTGTGTACAGGGTGCTCTACAAGAAGAATTTAAAGGTGAATTTGAAAGAAAAATGGGACTTCCCTGGTGGCCCAGTGGTTAAGACTTCATGCTGCCATTGCAGGGGCAGGCGTTCCATCGCTGGTTGGGTAACAAAGATTCCACTGCCACACAGCATGACCAAAAAATATAAATAAATAATATAGTTATTCGATGGACCTAGAAAATATTATGCTTAGTGGAATAAGTCAGATAGAGAAAGAAAAATACTATATGATATCACTTGTACGTGGAATCTAAAAGATAATAAAAATGAATGTACATACAAAACAGAAACAGACTCATAAATATAGAAAACAAATTTGTGGTTACTAAGGGGGAGAGGGAAGTGAGTAGGGACAAATTAGGGGTATGGGGTTAACTGATATGACACTGAAATTGTTATGTGGAGTGTTCTGGTTCTGACAACATGAGCTAGCTATTATGGACCAACTCTTATTGCAAGTATATTATAATGCTATATATTTCCCTTATGGCTCAGTGGTAAAGAATCTTCCTGTGATGCAGGAGATGTGGGTTCGATCCCTGGGTCAGGAAGATCCCCTGGAGGAGGACATGGCAACCCACTCCAGTATCCTTGCCTGGAGAATCCCATGGACGGAGGAAACTACCGTCCAGGGGGTCGCAAAGAGTCAGACATGACTGAGCATGCACATACACATATAGGGTAACACAAAAATTTAATTATATAGTCAAGATTGAGAAAAAGGAAGAAAGAAAATAAGAAGGAGCAGGACCACAGATGTCAAGAACAAAAAGTGAATTCAAAAGTCAGATCAGTAAACTCCAGGTATCCTGTAGTAACCTGGAAAAATGAGATACTAAACTGAGGTATAAGGTTTAGAACTGGAAACTGGGATTGATCATCCACATGGAGAAAACATGCATGTCTCTTAACTTGAAAAAGGCAAAGTGTTGGAACTGGGACACTCATGGCCTGTTAAATCCATGACAAAGCAACTGAAAAAAAGCTATCCTGATGATACACAAAAGTCACAAAGAAGCTTTGTACCTAATACTAGATGGACTAAATCTCCAGTGGGGGAATAAAACTCCTAAACTACCTGAATGAAGATATGACACCCAAGTATTTACTACCCCTAAAGTAGAGAGATCCCCAAACTGGTCCAGGACTCATAAAGTTTCTCAAACCCTGGTAAGAAAAATAAAAAACATCAAAATAGAGTGACTCCTGTAGGTCAAGGCACTAAGATAATGAAAAAAGAACATTCTATATCCCTCCCCCCAAAATATGAGCTCATAGTATTAAAAACAGATGAAGAAATGAACCAGTATCAGATAGAGCTCATAGACACAACAATGCTAAGAATCAGTGTGCTAACAACCAGGTATAAAAGCAAATCGGAAAGAGACTACTAGATATTTAAGTTAAAATGATTAAGGAATTGACACCAAAAACAATTCTTAAAAGGAAAAATTGGCAAATCGGATCTCATCAAAATGTAAGACTCTGTTTTGCAATAGATCCCATCAAGAAGAAGAAAAGATAAGCTACAGATTGGGAGGAATTATTTGCAAACCACATATCCAATGAATAACTTGTATCTAGAATATATAAGAACTCTCAAAACGGAGCAGTTTAAAAAAATCCAGTTAGAAAATGGGCAAAAGGTATGAACAGACATTTCTCCAAACAAGATATGCAGATGACATGTGCACAAAAAGAAGTGCTAAACATCATTAGCCACTGGGGAAATCCAAAGCCCAACAACTGTGAGATATCACTACACACCTGTTAGAATGTTGAGGAGGATGTGAAGAAACTGAATCAGGCATATAATTATAGGAATATTAAATGATATTGCCATTCTGGAATACAGTTTGGCTATTTCTTTTTAAACTACACATGCAACTAACATATGACATATCAATTGACCTCTTGGGCACTTATTCCAGAGAAATAAAAACCTATTTTCATGAAAAACCTGCATATGAATATTCATAACAATTTTATTCATATTAGCCTAAAATGGAAATAACCCAGATTTCCTTCAACTGGTGAATGGTTAAACAACTGTGGAATATATCATAGAATATTACTGAGCAATAAAAAGGGGTAACCTATTAATACACACATGACTTGGATGGATCTTGAGGAAATAATGCTGAATAAAACAAACCATTTCCAAAGGTTATACATTGCATTACTCCATTTATATAACATTCTTGAAATAACCAAATTATAGAAATTGAGAACAGATTTGTGGGTGCCAGGGGTTAGGAACAGGGTGGGTGAATGAAGGAAGCAGGTGTGGCTCTGAAGAGCAGCATTAGCCTTGGGGTGATGCACAGTTCTGAATCTTCATTGTGCTGGTTGTTACACAAAGCTCTATGTGTGATAAGAGTGCATAAAATTACACACACACACATGCACTGGTAAAATCTGAATTAAATAAATAGTTAAAGATATACAAAAAAGGAAAGACACCACAATGAAGAAAATCTGGGAGATTAAAAAAAAACTCTTAGAAATAAACATTGTCACAAAATTAAAAGCTTAATAGGTAAGTAAAACAGTGGATTAGACACAGCTGAGAAAGAATCTATTACCTAGAAAATAGATTTGCATAAATCACACAGAATGCAACACAGACAGATGAAAGAGATGGAATATGCTTGACAGAAGCTGAGAGAGAGAAGACACAATAAGATACTGCGATGCCTCTAATAGGAGTTCCTGGAGGAGGAAATAGGGAGAGAGACAGAGCTTGGAACAAATGGATCGAATTTTTCTATATTCAAAGAAAAATGTAAGTTCTCACACTGAAGGACCCAGCAGGGAAAAAAATCCACACACAGATAAATGGTGAAAAGAATCTACAGAATACCAGAGAAAGAGAAAATCTCAAAAGCAACCAGAGAGGAAAAGATATATGACCACAAAAAAATAGCTATTAGACTGACAACACACTTCTCATCAGCAACAAGAGGATATTAATGACTAGATTAGTATCTTCAAAGAGATAAGAGAAAATAACTGTTTTAAAAAGTTTCACACTTAACTAAATTTATCTTTTAAAATAAGGCTAACATAGGCTTCCCTGGTGGTCCCGTGGTTAAGAATACTGCTTGCAGTGTCAGGGACACTGGTTTGATCCCTGGTCCAGGAAGATCCCACGGGTCGCGGCACAACTATGCCAGTGAGTCACAACTACTGAAGCCCTTGTACCCTAGAGTCTGTGCTCCACAACACGTGAGGCCACCACAATGAGAAGCCTACGCACCGCAACTAGAAAGTAGCCCTCTACTCTTCACAACTAGAAAAAGCCTCTGCAGCAACAAAGACCTAGAACAGCCAATAATAAATAAATATTAAAATAAGGCTAACATAAAGACATTTTCAGACTACCAGAAAAAGTTTATTACTCAGAGGCTATCACTGGCTGGAAGATCAATGATAGCTACTTCTTCCTGGAGCATCCGAAGGAAGATATTGAAACAAAAGTGAAGAAATGAGATGAAAAGAAAAAAAAAAAACAGTTGAGAGGCCAATTACTAAACATGTAGATTAAATCTAAACAAGTACTCATTTGTAAAAATAATATTAGTAACATTGAAGACTAATTGGTGCTTAAAACAAAGTACAAATAAAATACCACTCAAGAGTAACATGTCAGCGGGAGGTGGAATGACAAATTTAAAGAATGTAAGGACTTTGCACTATCTGCAAAGAGGGTAGAACTCTTGGTTAAGTTTAAACAATGTTAAGGCACCTGGTGGCTCAGTGGTAAAAAATCCACCTGTCCCCAGTGCAGGAGATGCAGGTTTGATTGCTGGGTCAGGAAGATCCTCTGAAGAAGGGAATGGCAGCCCACTCCAATATTCTTGTCTAGGAAATCCCATGGACAGAGAGTCTGCTGGGCTACAGTCTGTGAGTTCCTAAGAGAGTCAGACACGATTTAGCAACAAAAACAAACAACAAAAGCAACTGTACATACTAAATGTTAACTATAACCAAAAACACCTCTAAAAGTGTAGATATATAATGTATAACTTTTCAACCAACAGAGGAAAGAAGAGGGCTTTAAAAAAATCAAGACAGTAGATGACAGAAAAAGAGAAGGCTAAACAGAAACTATAAAATACCTTGCTAAAATTAATACCAAATATATCAGTGATCAAAATAAAAGAAGAGGGATTCTCTCTCTCCATTAAAAGTCAGCAATTCTTAGACTGAATTTAAAAAATAAAGAAGTCTGGCCATAAACTGATGAAAACAAAGGGATGATAAAAATACCATGAAAATAGGCATTTTTTAAAAGTTGGCACACCGGTATTACTATTATACACAGTAAATGTTAAAGCAAAAAGCATTATTAGTGATAAAGAGTATTATTACTTAATAATAAAAGGAATCATTCTGTTTTTTGTTCAATGCTGTGTTTTCACTGTCTTTAACAATGCCTTGAACACAGTAGGTGTTCAGTAAATGGTTGAATTTATTGTCATGAGGACAATATAGACCTAACATGGTAGCCTTAAAATATATACAGAGCAGAGCTTGACAAAATTTTAGTGAAAATTGATAAATCTACAATAACACTGGGAGGTTCTTTTAACATTTCTTACCCATGAAATAAGATCAAAAACACAAATTTTGTTAAAGATATAGATGGCTTGTATAATCAACTTAACAAATTCAGTGTAATGAGCATATAGAGTACTCTATATCCAATTATGGGCTTCCCTGGTTACTCAGATGGTAAAGTCTGCCTGCAATGCAGGAGACCAGGGTTCAATCCTGGAGTCGGGAAGATTCCCTGGAGAAGGAAATGGCAATCCATTCCAGTATTCTTGCCTGGAAAATCCCATGGATGAAGGAGCCTGGCAGGATACAGTCCATGGCATCGCAGAGTCGGACACGACTAAGCAACTAGCACACACACAACCAATAGTTATAAAATATATAATTTTTCAAGATCAGTTATAAAATTATATAGAAAACATTTATAAATATTAACTATGTACAAGACCATAGAGGAATTCTTAACAAACTAAAGAATTACATACAATGTGATAATGTTAGAAATAAATAAAAATATTTTTAATGTTTGGAAATTTTTAAACATTTTTATTAATTTAGTCTTCAAAGGATAAATAATTATGAATGTGAAATGCATGGAATAAAATAACAATGAAAACATCATATATAAAACTCATAGTACAAATAACACAAAAAGAAAATTTATTGTATTACATGTATATACTTTTTAAAAAAGTATGAAAATTAATAGAGTTAAGTTTCTAAACCCAGATATTAGGAAATAAATAATGGTGTAAAATATCTAAGGTTTAATAAAACATGGCAGACAAACTTCTAGGAAGGTTGATCAATGAAAAACAAGAAAGCACAAATAATATTGGAAGAGGTATAAAGACATAATTATGATAATGATTAAAAATTCTTTGATATTTTATATTGGCATGATAAATTAATGCCAATAAATTTGAAAAAAATGACATGGATTTTTAAGATAAGCAATTAAATTTAACTTGAGAAGAAATAGAAAATATTATTAGTTCTATAATTATAAAAGAAATGGAATAATAGCCAGATCTACCACAAATAATACATGAGGTTCATATTACTTTGCAGGAGAGTGCTTTTCCAAAAAATGAACTAAAAAATGGAAAGTTCATTTTAGGAAGCTAGTGTATCCTTGATATCAAAACCAGACAATGACTGTACAAGAAAGGAAAATATAGGTCAATCTTGGTTTTGAGCAGAGATGTAAAAAAATTCTACACAAAATAATATTATAGCAATCCCAATCCAAGAATGTCATTTTTAAAAAATAGTGACCAATTAGGTTTATCACACAAATACAATGATGAATTACCATAAGAAAAAAATCTTTTATTTCAATGCATTAATAAATTAAAGAAGGAAAACCACATGATCATCTCAGAGGATACAGGAAAAGCACTCAATAAAATTCAAAATCCACTTATGATTTTTTAAAAACCACAGAACTCTTAGCTAACTAGAAATAGAAGATTTCCTACCCTGAAAAAGAATATCAAAAACCTGAAGCAAACACTATAGTCAATAGTAAAAAGTTTAGAAGAATTTTTTAATTCAGGGGGAAAAGACAAGGATAACTATTATCACCACTTCTATTTAACAATGTCCTGATGGTTCTGTGAAGAAATAAATAAAATGTGAAAGAATTGGAACCGTAGAAACAAAACTATTAGAGCTTATTAATCATAGTTGTTTCAAATTCTTCTGCTGCATCTGAGTCTGGTCCTGATGATTGCTCTGTCTCTTCAGACTGTGTTTTTTGTCTTTTAGCATGCCTTGTAATTTTTTGTTGAAAGCCAGACATGATACATAAATAAAAGGAAGTGAGGTAAATAGACCATTAGTGTGCAGTTTTATATTTGTCTGGATGGGAGTTACCACTATGCAATAATTGTAGGTTGTTTCTGTTGTTCAAGTTGCAATGTCCTGTCCAACTGATTGCGACCCCATGGACTGCAGCACTCCAGACTCTCCCATCGTTCACAGTCTCCCAGAGTTTGTTCAAACTCACGTCCATTGAGTTGGTGATACTATCTAACCATCTCATCCTCTGCCTCTCCCTTCTCCTTTTGGCTTCAGTCTTTCCCAGCACCAGGGTCTTTTCCAAAGAGTCAACTCTTTGTATCAAGTGGCCAAAGGATTGGAGCTTTGGCTTCAGCATCAGTCCTTCCAATGAATATTCAGGGTTGATTTCCTTAGGATTGACTGGCTTGATCTCCTTGCTGTACAGGAGACTCTCAATAGTCTTCTCCAGCACAACGCAAAAGCATTAATTCTTCGTCACTCAGCCTTCTTTATGGTCCAACTCTCACATCTGTTCATGACTCTAACGCTACCAGGGGCTAGAGTTGGTATTTCCTATCTTTCAGGTTAGTGGGTCTCCAATAAAACCCCAGTCAGTTATGCTCTGGTAAAACAGTTTCTGTAGAGGGCAGGCCTTTAAGAACAGAATGTAAAAAAAAAAAAAAAAGAAAGAACAGAATGTTCTGGGCATATTTCAAAAGAGCTTAAAATCTCTGTACCAAGATACCAAAATCACAGTTAAAAGACAAGTTCCATGTTGGCAAGGTTATGGAAAAATAGGAACTCTCATACACAGCTGGTAGATGTCTAAGAGAACACAGCTTCTCTGAAGAGTAATTTGATGTTAGCCAGTAGAACTGAACACATACATATCTTAGACCTCTGCAATTCTACACTTAGATCTGTACTCGATGCTGTTTGCCTTTTTGAATGCGGTGTTGTCTGCACTGACAGTGCAAAAGGAATTGTGGGTAAAATGCTGGTGATTTAGCACAAATCAGGCTGTAGTACTGAGCTGTTCTGATTGTTGTTATAATCTTTACTGTAAGGTACTTGAAATAAAATCATCATCATCACCACTATCAACATCATCCAGGTTTACGTATAAAGTTTATTGATGAAGAGATGAAAATTTATAAGTTGTGGTGAATCTCAACTCTGGCTTCCATGTCTTTTGAATATTAATATCCTGTAAAATGAAATGGAGAAAACACATAAAACATTTCAGCACACCAGGGTAGATGGTTGTCTCTCAAGGAAAAACACTTGTGCATTAAAAAAAAAATTTTTTTTAAGCTGTGAACTAAGCTAGCTGCTTTTTTCATGAAACACCATTTCTACTTGAAAGAAAGACTGACAAACTATGGTTATTCAGACCTGGGATTTTGGCAGGCATTTTCTCATAAATGAACAAAGTGAGCCTGTCACTTCAAGGAAAGAAATTGACTGCATCTGTTGCCAGTGATAAATTTTGAGCTTTCAAGCAAAAGTGAGAATTTTGGAAAACTTAAATCCACCATTATGACCTTGACAATTTCCCAACTTTCAGAAACTTCTGTGATGAAGTCAGTGGTGATATAAATAAATGTTCTTTTTTGATACTGTATAATGAAATCTGCCAGTGTTTGTAAGGCATATAATTCAGTGAACCAATGTTTTCCAAATGATCCAGACAGATCAATGGATTTTAAGTGTAAAAGAATATGAGAAGTTCATTGACATGATTTCAGAATCCACATTTCAACCTTTAAGAAACTATTATTTAATGACTTGAGATTTAGTATCTTTGAGGAAGACTATCCAAAGTTATCTTAAAAGGTATTAAAATACTCCTCCCTTTTCCAATTACATATTTGTGTGAAGTCTATTTTCCTTCATATAGCTAAACCAAGACAACATATTGTAACAGACTGAATACAGATATGACTTCCATCAAGCCTGGCATTAGAGATTTGACAAAATACAAAACAATGACTTTTCACTAATTATTTTTTGTTTGGTAAAACATAGTTATTTTTCATTAAAAACACATTATGTTAAACATAATGAATTTGGTTTTATTTCTAAATAAATTAGTAAATAAATATTTTTTAATTTCTCAGTTTTAATTTCAGTGTATATACCAATAGATATAACCTACACAAACAAAAGCTATTTGGGGTTCTTAATAATTATAACAGTGTAAAAGGATTCTGACAGCAAAACTTTAAGAACCGCTGCCCTAAGGAAAAAAAATCTACCATACAGTTCCTGAGAGACATGTACAAAACAATTCATTGCAGCCATTTTGTGATTAAAATTTGTTTTTACTTAAAATCTATCAATAGGGAATGGATACATACATTTTGATATATTCATATAATAAAGTATCTCTCTGAAATTAAAATGAATGAACTAGATTTACATGTACTGAGGTAGATGATTCTGAAACATGTTCGGTTCAGTTTAGTCGCTCAGTCATGTCCGACTCTTTGCGACCCCATGAACTGCAGCACGCCAGGCCTCTCTATCCATCACCAACTCCTGGAGTTTACTCAAACTCATGTCCATTGAGTCGGTGATGCCATCCAACCATCTCATCCTCTGTCATCCCTTTCTCCTGCCTTCAATCTTTCCCAGCATCAGGGTCTTTCCCAATGAGTCAATTGTTTGCATCTGGTGGCCAAAGTTAACAGAAACTTATTTTTAACACTTATTTATTGATTTGACTGCACCAAGTCTTAGTTGCAGCATGTGGGCTGTTAGTTGTGGAATGTGGGAACTAGTTCCCTGACCAGGGATCGAACCTGGGCCCCCTACATTGGGAGTGTAGAGTCTTAACCCCTGGGTGGCCAGGGAAGTCCCAAGAGAAATTTTTAAATGTTGCAAAAGGGGAGGAATAGAATGATACCATTTACATACATTTCAAAAGCAGAGAGAGGATATTGCTTCCAGATACATCCATGTGTAGTAACTGTACATACCCTTGAATGTGGATACACAGGAAGATACATACTAACCTCAGGACATCAGTGGTGAGTGAGGCCAGAGGAAGCACAGGAAGATTAGAATATATATATATATATATACATATATATATAATTTTTTTTTTTAGAAAAATGTGAAGTAGTAAATAAGGCACAAAGTTAACATTCATTAATTGGTATTGTTCTGTACATTTCTATCCATTTGAACCATTCCAGTGTTAAAATATACTTATTTTTTAAATGTCTCTGTGCATTTGCTCTCAGTTACAAAAGAAAAATTCAACTGGCTAGTTCCCAGGGGAATACATTTTCTCCATCTGGGGCCAGACAGCCAGCTGTCTTGCTTTGCCGTCTGCTTATGGACCCTAATAAATGACTTGGGATATTTGAAGGGTAATGTCTTTTCTATCTGCAAAGCTCTTGATCCTGGGTTCTCAGTCATGGCTGCAAAGGAAATTCTCCCTCAGATTTCTTACAGAACTCCTGCAGCTGTCAGGCAGGGCAAGAAGCCAGCATACCCAGAGAACAACTTGAGCAGGCATCAGCATAGTTCCCGCTTGGGGCAGGACTCCCAATACAAAGTATCCTGTTCCTTTTCCTTTTCCTTCTGAAGCCAGAGAGAAAGCCTTTGATTCATGTGGCGATGATATCATGTAGCCCGCTGGGTGTAGCTGGGCTCTGGGCGTGCATCTGGGAGGCATCTAATCCCCCAAGCACCCCCTGAGCCTCCTGAACCCCACTGGATACATTTCATGGTAGAGCTGAGATGATATTTTTCTCTTTAAGTTCATACATTCAACCCAGAAGCCATTCAGCTTCCTGGAATTTTTGCAAAGAATACCCCTGGCCATCATTTTCGGCCTTCATAGCCTCTGATAAGGAGGAAAGAGCTTGATATTCTGGTTTTGATTCTGTTTGAAGAGCGCATCCCCAAAGGAATTGTATGTGTCCCAGATTCAACACAGCTGTTAATTAGAGCTGAGAACACTTGGTTGACCCCTGTGCGGCTAATTGCTAGAATTGAGAAGTGTCTCTAAGGGCCTCATATGATAACAACTGAAAATTGTACTGAGCATCACCTAATGCTTCTGGAACCAGTTCAGGACGGGAAGCAATAGGCTCCCTGTGGTTCCTGGAGCGGGAGAAGCAGCTATGTGCTGAAGGAGCAGTATTAAGGATTCTCTTCAGTGATTAAAACACCCACATTTCACTGTGGATGTGTGACTGGAGGCAGTGTGCTCGGAAGGGCTTATCAGAGAACTCAGAACTGTGCAGCCGAGCGTCTGTGGCCTACTTCGGAGGACTTCCACTACTCCTGTGACATCTCACCAGGGCTGATGACATTTCACCACCGCTCCCGGGCTGGTGCGGTGGGACACGGTGTAAGACAACTCCTTGGGATCTTTGACCAGGTTGTGAAGTGCAGCTGAACCTGGCATCCCATTTCCCCATCTTAAAAGGACAAGTCCAGCTCTCACGACGAGAAAAATGTCCAGAAATCACCTCGTTCCCAGGCTGGCACACAGGAGTGGGGACCACTTCTCCTCCCTGTTAACTCTTCAGGCAGAGAAGACAGTGGAGAAAACCAGGATCAGAAAGTTAGGCTGACAGATAGGCAAGAGCTGGGCGCAGTGGGAAAGAAGAGGAGAAAATAGAGACGAGAAGTAAAGCAGAAAGTCAGCGAGACAGCCAGGGGGCAGAGGTGAGGAAGAGGAGAGACGGGAGACGAGATGGAGGAAGGTAGAAGAGGACCGCAGGAGAGAGACGGCCCAACAAAGACAGAGGAGAGGTGGCCCTTCCTCCGTTCCACCCCCTGCCAGGTCCTGGGAGAGAGTAAAAATCAGCAGAGTTGACTGTGAGTGTTTTGGCCTTCTCAGCCAAGAGGCCCAGAGCATACCCCAGATAGTTTAGCGCTCTGGCCGGCTCCACTCCCTTGGCCTAGTCCAAGGAAAGTTGCCTGGAGCCAGCAGCGTAAAGAGAGACTCATGATCCCTTTTCCAGAAGGGGTCCAAACTGTGGGTCCAATTCCAGGAAGTGACAGCAACAGAAAGTCACCCCAAGGCAGCCTTGCCCAGAGCCGCAGAGGGGAAGACCCAAAGGGAGGTGGAGGGAAAGGGATCGATTTCATTTCCTTCTTGATCAAGACTGGCTGATGACAGCACCCTTCTCCAGAGACGGCCTGGGGCCCCACATCTCTTGAGTCTCTGACTGGATCTTTCAGACCTTTTCCTCCTAAGACACCTCTCTCACTGACAAACGTGCACGAAGGATGCCCTGTGCACTCAGCCTGCCGGTGGGCAGTAGTGGGGGAAACAGGGATGCAAAGGTGGCTGTTGTCTGCAGGCAATGTGTGCTGGAGGAGAAAATCCAACCTGCAAGGAATCAGAATGTGCAATAGAGCATCAGAGGATGCACTGAGCGAGGTGGTGCAGGCTCAGAGTCTGCAGGACCTGGAAGGGGGGCCAGGGCGGGGCTAGCATCATCAGGGAAACTTCATGGAGGAGGTGAGACTGGAGGGTAAATACACAGGCAGGGTGCCTGGCTTGAATAAACCGACAAGGCTGACCTCATTTGCTTGGAAGGCCCATTTTAAAGAACGATGAGAAACCATGGTCCTTTATCTCCATAAATGTACATGGCACTTTATATTTTGATACTTTTCATGTAAATGTTCATCGTTATTCCTCATAAGGTTTTTAAGAAATAATTTTTTATTTTCAGAATTGGAAAACATCTTATATTTTATATAGGTCAGGCCCCCGCATTGCATTTGAGGAAATGATTACCAAAGAGGTCAAGTGACTAACTCAAGATCATGTAGTTAAGTAGCTCCAGGACTCTAACTCAGGTCTTTGGGTTTTTGTTTTGTTTTGTTTTTGCCACACTGTGCAGCTTCCAGTATCTTAGCCCCCTAACCTGTGATTGAACTTGGCCCCACAGCAGTGAAAGCACCAAGTCTCAACCACTGGATTGCCAGAGAAGTGCCTAATTCAGATCTTATTACTCTACTCAAATGGACTTACCAAAACTGTATACATGCAATTTTGTTTCCATTTACTAATATATAGAATTATTTCCTATAATAGAGACCTATACTTAAAAAGAGTAATTTTATATGTTTTGCTTCCTTACAGTAGAAGACATATTCGATCATCATAGAAAATTTACCTCTCCTGCATTAGCAGGAGGGTTCTTTACCACTAGCTAGCACCACCTGGGAAGTCCAGAAAATACAGGTAAGCGAAAAAAAGAAAACCATCCATAATCACAGCATCCAGTTTGTAGACTTTGAAAATCATTAAAAGCATATATTATTTTCATTTGACCTTTACACATAGCTTTATTTCAGGAGCCAGTGTCTCCTGAGAGACATTAAGGAGAAGCATGGTACCATAAAGAAGGCTGAGCACCAAAGAATTGCTGCTTTCAAACTGTGGTGCTGGAAAAGACTCTTGAGAGTCCCTTGGACTGCAAGGAGATCAAACCAGACAATCCTAAAGGAAATCAACCCTGAATATTCATTGGAAGGACTGATGCTGAAGCTGAAGCTCCAATAATTTGGCCACCTGATGTGAAGAGCCAACTCATTGGAAAAAACCCTGATGCTGGGAAAGATGGAGGGCAGGAGGAGAAGAGGGCGGCAGAGGAAGAAATAGTTGGATGGCATCATCGATTCAATGGACACGAGTTTGAGCAAACTTGGAGATAGTGAAAGATAGGGAAGCATGGCATGCTACAGTCCATGGGGTTGCAAAGAGTCAGACATGGCTTAGGGACCAAACAACAACAACATGGTAGCTCAGTGGTAAAGAATCCTCCTGCCAATGCGGGAGTCACAGGAGATGCGGGTTTGATCCTTGGGTCAGGAAGATTCCCTGGAACAGGAAATGACAACCCACTCCAGTATCATTCCCTGGAGAATCCCGTGGACAGAGGAGCCTGGCAGTCCAAGGGGTCACAAACAGTCGGATATGACTGAGTACACATGCATAATGCACACATGTTAAACAGGATAACATAGTGGAAAAAGCACAGGGTTTGGAGGCCAGAGATCTAGGTTCAAGCCCTGATCAGTCGTGACTAGCTATGTGATCTTCAATCAATCAACTTTAGTTTCTCGTTTGCAAAATAAAGGAGCTTCAGTGATCCGTTTCTTAGTTTGCTAAAATGTCTTTTCTGGAACTTTAAAATCAAGCATTGTAAGCTTAGAATAGTTAATTAAAACAAAACAAAACACTATCTGATGTTTTGAAAGGAATGTAACAGCATGTTAAAATAGGCCTCTTCCTTTCTCAGGGTTTTGGCGGAGACTTCAAAGCTGAGAACAATAGGTTTAGGTCTCTCCCCACTCACACACGTCCTAAGTGAGATACAAGACTGTCTAGGCAGAGCTTGTAGAAAGATGCCTAGAGCTAGTTCTGCCATGGTTAGACACACACACCTCCAGGCTTTGCAAGTAAAGGCTAAGAGAGGGGACTGAGTGATTCCACTGGAAAAATGTCTTTAGCGAAAGGCTGGCTGGTGGCAACTCGGCAGCAGAACAAAGCCAGTGGGCCTCAGAAGGAACAAACTTCACTGCAGAAACAATACAGAAGTTTGGGCCATGAGGGTAAAAGGAGGAGAATGGCACTTGGGTCATTTTACAGACTCTAGAAGGCTCTTCTAGATGATTCCAACATCAGAGACACTGCTGGGAGCAGGGGTTGGGACAGAGGGTGGGGGAGGCTGCTGGAATCCAGGTGATAAGGGAGGAATTTTAAGAGCCTACATGAAGTAGGTATTATTTGAGCAATGCTACAGTAGGATATCCCAGGGAAGAAGGGTCTCTAAACGAATCTTCAAAAGCACCCCACCAGAGAAACACCCATTAGATCGGCCACTCACAGAAGGTTCTGTGCTCACAACTGCAGAAACTACTGAAGACCTTGCCTCTTTTTCTCTAAACCTTCTTTTCTCCTGGGCTCAGCTAGTGCAAGAGGAGGTGAAAAAATAGAGAAGAAATGACTGTGAACTTCCCTCTTCACCATATGGTTGCAAGTCTGGTTGAGCCCCACACTAGTGGAAGGGAGAATTTTAATTGGGATAAGAAGTTGAAGTTTTCATATTAGATTGAACTGTACCTTTCAACACCCATAGGGAGGAAAGAAAGATGGGAGAGAGCAGTTTTAAAGGGCCAGTTATAAGACAGAACAAAGTTGCTTTCTGCTTAAATCCTCCCAAGTCCAACTTGCTTATTATATTAATGATAGGTCGATAACTTTGGTGGGTTGAAGGAGGATTGATTGCAAAGAGGAGGGGTCAAGTTCAGTTGCTCCGTCATGTCTGACTCTTTTTGCAACCCCACGGACTGCAGCATGCCAGGCCTCTCTGTCCATCACCAACTCCTGGAGTTTACTCAAACTTATGTCCATTGAGTCTGTGATGCCATCCAACCATCTCATCCTCTGTCATCCCCTTCTCCTCCTGCCTTCAATCTTTCCCAGCACCAGGGTCTTTTCCAATGAGTCAATTCTTCGCATCAGGTGGCCAAAGTGTTGGAATTTCAGTTTCAGTATCAGTCCTTTCAAAGAATATTCAGGACTGATCTCCTTTAGGATGGACTGGTTGGATCTCCTTGCTGTCCAAGGGACACTCAAGAGTCTTCTCCAACACCACAGTTCAAAAGCACCAGTTCTTTGGTATACTTGTGCCCAAAGGAGGGGTACATGTGGCCAGATCCCAATTAAGAGGTGATTGTGGTGCAGTGGTAAAGAATCCGCCTGCCAGTGCAGGAGACACAGGTTCAATCCCTGGGTTGGGAAGATCCCCTGGGGGAGGAAATGGCAACCCACTCCAGTATTCTTGCCAAAAAATCCCATGGATAGAGGAGCCTAGTGGGCTACAGTCCATGGGGTCCCAAGAGTAGGACACAACTGAGTACGCATACACTGTCTACAGGTTAAGCAAAAAGGCAATGGTAAATCTGGCAGGAATTAATGACTGCTTAGATATGGAAGAAAAGTAAGGTAGATGACTCATGTCAGGTTCTAAAGACTCTAGTCTGAGACACTGGAGGATGGCAATGACGGAGAGTAATGCCACTTCTACAGCTAAATATGTGCTCTAGAGAGATTTCACACTTAGGTCAATGATGCCACAGTTTTGGAACTATTCAATTGAGTTCCTCCTGAGCCAATGGCCTCCAAGCCAATTTATGAGTCATGTGAAAAATCAATCTCATTACTGTTCAAGTATCCATTTTTCATTTAATCCATCATTTAACATACATTCTGTGAAGTGTGCCCTATGGGTTATGTGCTGTTCTAGCCACTGCAGAGAAAAATTTGCAGGACACAGGGTCAGTCCTCAAGTCACTCACAGTCAACCTGCTCCACCCATTCCAGTTAAATACTGGTGTAACCCTGGGTTTTGTGGTCTTATCCCCCGTGTGTGACATAACTCCCTAATGTCATTGCTCTTATGTAGAGAAGAGCAGAATATTGTGAAAATCGGGTGTGTACCATCTTAAATTTATGACCTTATATCCGTTTGCCCATTTGTCCATTTTGCTTTTTGTCCTACAGAATTTAAGCTGTTATGACAACATGGTCCAGAAATTTGATCTCTGTCCAAACATAAGCAGACACTCAAAACCAGTCTGAAAATCACTGGCACAAATGGTACCCAAACAGGCCCATTTGACTGTTTCTCACATTCTCTCTTTTACACACACACATACGTACTTGTTCATACCACTCAGATTCAGTTCAGTCTGATAACAATATATATCTAGTATTCAGAATATCAAAATTTGGTGCTAAATCCTCTAAGGGATATAAATTTTAGAAACACAGTTTATTCTTTTCAGAAGCCCAAAACTTAGAGAAATAGATACATTTATAAATAGACACATGTGGTACAAAGTGTGAAATGATATCATAGAAGAATAAACAATAAGTTGTAAGACATTAACAAGGAAGAAAGAATCTACACCCACTTGTATTTATGTTGCTTGTCTTCTGGCCCTCAGACACAGAGATCTGAGTTAATAATACTCTTCAATGTATTCAGCAAACATCTGTTGAGTACCTACTATGTGGTAGGCACCTTTCTAGGTATGGAAGATACGCAAATTTTATTCAAGTTGGGGCTATGGAAAGAAAGCAGGAGTGATGGCATAGCACAGTATTAGATGGCTCTTAACTGAGTGACCAGAGAGAACTTCTCTGAGGATGTGATATTTAAGGAAGATCTGACTGATAAGAGGGAGGGCTCTGCAAAGGAAGATCAGAAGGATAAGAAACTCATACAAAGGGAACAGCTATTGGAACGGACCCAAGCAAGAATAAGTATCATGTGCTGCAGAGACTAAAAGAAGGCATGTGTGCCTGGAACACTGTGGGCAAGGAGTAGAGACCAGAAGGAGATGGAGTTGGAGAGGTGATCTGATAACTAAGGCTAGACTTTTAAATAATATAAAACTTGGCTGATCCTTAAATGCACGTGAACACACACACACACCACACACAGTTCCAAAAATGTTTCAAGCATTGGCAGAACTGGTGGAATCTATGACTACTTGGAAGAAATAACATTCATTTGGATCATGTTTAAAAACTCATTACTTTATATTCATATCTAATACTTAATTTGACTAGGAAAAACCTTGGGAACAAAAGGATATTTGTAAACCATACCTAAACTCTAAGCACTATCCATGATATCACTGAACAGAGTTAAGGAAAAGTAATGGTTCCTAAAGAACATTTTGGAAAAAAAAGAGACCCCAAGGATAGCAAGCAAGGTGAGTGGAACAGTTTCAACTATGGGGTAAAGAATGGTATTTTTTGCTGTGTTTTTCATTAGGCTGGAGTTGATTAAGCCATATTCTCACCATTGGTTTTGGATAAGGCTCCTCTTGCATATTGTTCTTTTCCCCAATCCCTAGTTCATAGGTATCCTTTCTAACATGTTTGAAATATATTCTTGATGGATATGCATCTTTGATAAATAAGCGGGTTGTCTTCCATGGACTTCCCTGGTGGCTCAGACGGTAAAGTGTCTGTCTACAATGCAGGAGACCTGGGTTCGATCCCTGGGTTGGGAAGATTCTCTGGAGAAGGAAATGGCAACCCACTCCAGTACTCTTGCCTTGAAAATCCCATGGACGGAGGAGCCTGCTGCAGGCTACTGTCCATGGGGTCGCAAAGAGTTGGACACGACTGAGCGACTTCACTTTCCATGAATGTGATTTTAATTAGTCAACATGGAATCATTCTATGATAATTGTTATGTCATTCATTTACTCAAGGCTCTATCTAAAGATCTATCCATGTTGCTCTCTATATCTCTAATTCTCTGCAGAGAATTAATAAGGGTGGTGTCATCTGCATATCTGAGGTTATTGATATTTCTCCTGGCAATCTTGATTGCAGCTTGTGCTTCCTCCAGCCCAGCGTTTCTCATGATGTACTCTGCATATAAGTTAAATAAGCAGGGTGACAATATACAGCCTTGACGTACTCCTTTTCCTATTTGGAACCAGTCTGTTGTTCCATGTCCAGTTCTAACTGTTGCTTCCTGACTTGCATACAGGTTGGTTGTGCACAATCACAAATGCAAAGTTTAGCTGAATTACTCCTTATAATTACTCTTCACTGTCCCTCATTCAATGATTATTTGTTGAACGGTAGCTACAGAAAACACTGCTTTTCTCCTTCAAGAGGTCACAGTTTTATTTCATCACTAAAGCACCTACCAACAGGTATGTGCCAGGAATCCACTCCTTCCTTTCCTAGAAGAACTTACAATCAAATTTCCCCTCATAACCAGTCAACATTAGTACAGACTTTCAAGAACTTTCTGTGGTTCTGTTTTCTTGCATATGCATTTCATGCTCTCAGAATCCCTCAAAATTGACCATTTTACCTGGTCCCTGTTCTCCATTTCCAGGGACCACAAACTCAAAGTTCAGGTCTCAAATATCAAGTCAGTAACGAAGAGAGCTAACAAGGCTAGTGGTCAGTACCCAGTGGATAGCACAGTGATTTTGTTGGGAGTACAATGTTTTATGAGCAAGTATGGCAGAACTATAAACTGGATCCATTTTAGCAGTGGTCGGTTATGCCCTTGGGTTTGAAATAATTACTTTCCTAGACATGTGGCTCCCAGATGAAATTCATGCTGTGATTTGATATTTTTCATGCAAAAATTTTTTTTCTCTAGTAGAAATTCATCACCAATATGTCAAGGAATTTGATGACTAAAAATAGTCTCCCTGTAGAGTGCATGAATGTGGTGTGCAGACTTGGAAAAGCAGAATACACCAGAGAGTTTATGTGAAAGGGAATGACATCATCAGTGAACTGGAGACCCACCTTTTGACCTGACTAGTATCAAAAGGCCGTCCCACATGTCAAAAACATTTTGAACCTATTAAATAAGAAATGATTTCAAATGCTTACTATGGACAGTGCAGTTTAGTGCTCAGTCATGTCTGACTCTTTGTGACCCCTTGGACTGGCTTCTCTGTCCATGGGATTATCCAGGCAAGAATATCAGAGTGGGTTATCATTTCCTCCTCCAGGGGATCCTCTCGACCTAGGAATCGAATGCACGTCTCCAGGGGTTCCTGCATTGGCAGGCAGATTCTTTACCACTGAGCTACCTGGGAAGCCCTGCTTACTGTGGACACTAGCCTTTACACTGTATTAATTCCCTAAAGGCAATTACAGAGAGCCCAGCACAAGCTAGTCTTAACATCTCCCTTTTGATTCTGAGGTGGAATCTGTACTTGGTCCTTGTCTACTCTGTACACAACTAGGTGGAGCCCACTCTTTTCCACTCAGACAATGGTTCCCATAGTTTCTGGGGAAAGAAACTACCCCAGTTGCTTCAAAAAGAGAAGGGTATCAAAGCCAGGATTTATCCTGGGGCAAGTGGAGAGCAATGGGTAATCAAAGATGAAAACTGAGGATACGAACAGGTTTATACTGTGTCTCTATGTCCAAGGCCATTATTAAGGCTCGTAAGGCCCAGGGCTGAATTGAATCTGCAAGCTTCAGGCCCAAGAATGGAAGCCAGCTGAGGGCTGCCCGAGGGAGGGAACCTTGCATCTATCTGGGGGAAGAGCGTTCTGTGCTGAGAAGGACAGTTCTGTGTTTGGAGACAACAGCTCCTGGCTTTGAGGAAGTGCCTTCCTGGGAATGGTTGCTGATGACATGGCAGCAGCTATGTCTTCAGGTTAGCTCTGCAGTGTGGTTCTAGGAGTTACTACTAATGTGTGTGTGTGTACGTGTGAAAGTCAGTCATGTCCGACTCTTTGTGACCCCATGGACTGTAGCCCACCAGGTTCCTCTGTCCATGGGATTCTCCAGGTAAGAATACTGGAGTGGGTTGCCATTCCCTTCTCCAGAGGATCTTCCCAACCCAGATCTCCTGTATTGCAGCCAGATTCCTTATCGTCTGAGCCACCAGCTTAGAGGAGCTACCTAATAAATCCCCTTCTGCCAAAACTAGTGAGTATGGATTTTGCTGTTAAAACCAAGAACCTGGCCCACTTTTAGAATCAGTCTTAGAGTTTTCCTTTGTGCTATTTAGGGTGTCATACTGCTTTATCTGGCTTATCAGTTTTAAATGAAATCTTGTGATCCCCAGGCTATAAAAGATTAGGAAATATCAGCATATTTATCGTTCTCAATGTTTATTATGGGCTTCCCGGGTGGCGGCTCAGACAGTAAAGAATCTGCCCACAATGCGGGAGACCTGGGTTCAATCCCTGCGTCAGGATCCCTGGGATAAGAGATGCTCCCACTGCAATTCAAACCTACTCCAGCTGATACCCCAGGCCCTGGGAAGACAGACTCACCTCACCTCTTACTGACCCCTCGCTTGTAGTTTTCTCCAGTAAAATCTGATCTTTTAGCCAACACTGCATGATGTTGAGGCATTTATTCTAAGCCCTATTTCACCACGGGTGGTGACTACAAAAGGATTCAACTTGCATTACAGTAAAGATCATTTCTCAGGATGTAAAAACCCCAGATGTAACTCCATATATTAAAAAAAAAATCAATAAAGCAATAATTACTATAAGCAAAATCTAAAGACAAGTGACAAATGGGGAAATATCTGCACCTCACATCACAAAGAGCATATTTCCTTATATTTATATAAGCTCTTTAGAGCTCCTGCGAATCCATAAGACCAACACCTAATAGGAAAATGGGCCAATAATATGGATAGACAGTTTGTAGAAAAGGAAGTACAAAGGGAGCAAACACTAAGACAAATGATTCTTGAATATGCAAAAAGAGAAAATGTTACTTCAAAATATACTAAGACTCCATTTTTCATCTCTTAGAATGACATAGACCAAAATGTATGATAGTCCATGATGTTGACAAGGATCTGGGGAAATAAGCATGCTTACTGATGTGAGTATAAATTGGTACAACCTCTAGGTAATGTTCAAATGATAAAAACACATACCTTTTTAATCCATATTCCAATCTTAGGGCTTTATTCTACAGATACACTTGCATATATACCCACTGCATTATGTGTATTGCAGCATTGTCTGTGAGAGCAAACTATTTTAAGTTGTCTGAAAGCAACAAGGAGAATAAGAAAATTCACTTTTGATGAAATGGCTAAGCTGCTTTTACCATGAACCTTAATATACATGAGCGAAGGCTGTTTTCTTTTCTTTTTTTTTTTTTTTGGGAAGGCTGTTTTCTATGGTGATAATCCAACCTGAGTAAGAAAGGAGATCCAGGCAGGAAGACTGCACATGGCAGAGCTGGTAGTCGTGCAGTAGTTGAGTGAGTGCTCAGCGGTGCTTGACTCTTTGCAACCCCACGAACTGTAACCTACCTGGCTTCTCTGTCCATGGGATTCTCCAGGCAACAATACTGGAGAGGGGTGCCATTTCCTCCTCCTGGGGATCTTCCCAACCCAGGGATCGAACCCAAGTCTCCTGCATCTCCTGCATTGGCAGGCAGATTCTTTTACCACTGAACCACCTGGGAAGTCACACAGAGCCAGAGGTACTCAGTTCAAACACAGTGGATTCCTGACGTGCAGAACCAACAATAGTTTGCTTAGAAAAAGAATCGGTGCATTGGCAGCTGACGTTTCCTCTGACCCTTTTGGAGACCAGGAGGGGCAGGGGCAGCAGGTGAGGAAAGAAGGCTGCAGATCCATTATGGTGACCCATCCAGGTGGAAGAATAGCTGTCAGTAAGCAATAGGCTGCCCTGCAGTTGCTAACCTTTTCCTCTGAGGAGAAGAAAGGGCTAGACCAGCTCATACAAGCACACATACAAGCCCTGGGGGCTCCAGGAGAGGTTTGGCACTCTGCTCTGGTCCCTTCTCAACAAGAATTTCAACAAAGAGGTTGTCTCAGCAGAGGTGTCTCAGAAGACACTGTTCCTGTGGTATTCTATGTGAACGGTGCCCCCTTGGAGAGAATACAATATGGATGTTGTTCCCTTGTGGCTCAGCTGGTAAAGAATCCGCCTGCAATGCGGGAGACCTGGGTTCAATCCCTGGGTTGGGAAGATCCCCTGGAGAAGGGAAAGGCTACCCACTCCAGTATTCTGGCCTGGAGAATTCCATGGACTGTATAGTCCACGGGGTCACAAGGAGTTGGACACGACTGAGTGACTTTCACTTTCATTTTTTTTCCTTTGGAAATGGATAATGAGTCAGCCTTGCAGAAAGAAATGCCCTTATTAAACCAGGGAAATGATCACAAGGGGACCAGCCCAGCTCCTTCCAAAAAGATAAGAAAAAAGGAGGAAATCAGGAGGGAAAATCACTGGTAGATAAAGAATGGCTGCAGAGGGACTTCGCTGGTGGTCTAGTGGTTAAGACTCTGTGCTCCCAATGCAGGGTTCATTCCCTGGTTGGGGAACTAGATCCCACAGGCTGCAAGTAAGAGTTCACACACCAAAACAAAAGATCCTGTGTGTCACAACTAAGACCGGGCACAGACACATACATTTAAAAAAATAAGTACTAAAAAAAAAAGAATAAGGGGAAAGGCAAAATGAATGATATTGCCTTCTTTTATTCAAAAAAAAGAATGACTGCAGAAAAATCTTGCTACATATCCAGTGAAAATTATAACCAAACAAATCTCTGTAAACCTTAAGAACTAAAGAAAAAATAAACTCTAGAAAAAAATTATAAATATATATACATATATATCAAACACTCAAAGCAGAGATACAAGGGTTTGAGGAGAAAATGACCACACATCTGAAGTTAACAAATGAGTTAGCATTATCTGTTTCTTTGAGGCCAAATTTGTGTATAGTTAAGTCTTAGCCTGATGAAGTTTTACAAGGTAATCACAACCATGTAACCACCCTTGTGAAGAGAAATAAAACACTATCAACACCCAAGAAGGCTCCTCCCTGACCCTTCCCGGTCAAAGGTATTGTCGTTTTCACCACTATCATTAACCATCAACTAGTTTATTTTCTTGCCTGGAGAATCCCAGTGACAGAGGAGTCTGGTGGGCTGCCATCTATGGGGTCGCACAAAGTCGGACACGACTGAAGCGACTTAGCAGCAGCAGCAGCGGTTTTGTTTAGTGTTGAATATTCTATGAATGAAAGCAAACAGTACTAGGTAATCTTATATACGTTCTTTCATTTTACATTGTGTCCATGAGATTCATCCACATAGTTGTAAATGTTATACAGTAGTTCATTCTTCTGTAGTGTTATATAGTATCCCATTATAGGAATGTGAGAAAATATATCCATTAATATTTGACCTGTTTCCAGTTTTTAACTATTATAAAAAGAGCTGCTGTGAATACTCTTGTACATGTATTTTGGGGGGATATAAACATTTATTTCTGTTCAGAATATTTTCACAAAGGGGTGGAATTTCTAGGTCATAAAGTACATACATATTTAGTTTTGGAATCATTAAAAAGTTTTCCAAAGTGGCTGTACTAATTTAAACCAGGAATGCATCCTCCACATCTTAGCTTCTACTTGGTATTGTTCTTCTAATTTTTGCCATTCTGCTAGAAGGATCTCATTGTAATTTTAATTTACATTTCCCTGATGATTCAAATTTAGGAAATTTTCATGTGCTTATTTCTTGTGAAGTATCTATTCAAGCCTCTGCTCATTATTTACCAGGTTGTCAGTATTTATCTTATTAATATGAAGGAGTTATTTGTATACCCTTGGTAGGAGTCATTTGTCAGGTATATGTATACAAATATTCTCCCAATCGCCTTTTCACTCCAATGATGTGTTTGATGAAAAATTCTTAATTTTAATTAAGTCCAACTTGTCAATATTTTATTTTCTATTCAGTGCTTTTTGCAATCTGTTTAAGAAATCATTGCCTATAGCAAAGTCATAAAAATATTCCCCCACGTTCTTTTAAAAATTTATTATTTTAACTTTCATAGTTAGCTCTATGATCCATCTCAAATTAATGTTGGTTTATGAAGGGAGATGGAAGTCAAGGTCCATTTTGGTTTCCTATATGGGAAGCCAACTTGCCTATCACCATTATTGAAAATAGCATCTTTTCCTCTGAATTAAATTTATAACAAATCACGGAACTGTACATGTGTGGGTCTGTCTCTGGGCTTCTTTTCCTTGATCTATTTGTCTCCCCTAGTATCTACACCACACTTTATTTTAACTTTTTGAGAAATCTATTGCTTAGAAGTCTAAGCTCTCATCTTTATTCTTTTTTTTAAGGTGGCCACCTTCAAGATTTCTCTAGGTTCTTAAAAATTCCAGATAAATTTTAAAATTGACTTGTCAGGTTAAGTTGGTATACTTCTAACCCAGATGTTAGTGGTCAAATCTTTGTTTGATTAGTCCTTGCACATTACATGTACTTTATAATTTCATAGATAAAATATTGCATAAAAGTTAATTTTCAGAATTAATTGGAAGAATTCAGGAAAGAAGAAGCAAGGAAAAAGCATTTGCCATCATAGAACTGAGGATCACAATAAAAGCAATGAAGAGAACAATGAACACTTGAAAATATGCAAAGAACACAGAAGAAAATCTTGAGAAAAAAAGCAAAACTAATGAAAATGAACATTTTGAATCATTGACAAGAATATGTCCCAATAAGTTTACTGGACTTGAATGATAAAGAAGAAAATACTTTGAGCCTTCATGCAAAACTATCAACTCATATATAAAGGGTAAAATTTTCAGATGAGCTTAAGACTTCTCCACAGTCACACTCAATGACAGTGAGGAGCTTGAAAGTAGGAGTTATAAAGAAAGGAGTGTGATCCAAGATTTTCATACTCAGCATATTAACTATAAATGCAACAGATAAATATTGTCAAACATGCCAAAAGTCAGGGAATATACAACTGACCCTTGACCAACACAGAGGTGTGGTCAAAAATCTGCACATAACTTTTGACTCTCCCCAAATTTAACTACTAGTAGCCTACTGTCCTTGCCAGGAGAATCCCAGGGACGGTGGAGCCTGGTGGGCTGCCGTCTATGGGGTCACACAGAGTCGGACACGACTGAAGCGACTTAGCAGCAGCAGCAGCCTACTGTTGACCAGAAGGTTTACTGATAAAGTTAACATATATTTTATATGTATTTTTGCTTCTTCATTTCTCTCGAAATGTGTCTATATGGTGCCAATCCTTGGGGGAACTTCCCTGGTGGTCCAGTGTTTAAGAATCTGCCTTCCAATGCAGGACACGCAGACTGCATCCCCCGCCAGGGAACTAAGATCCCACATGCGGTGAGGCAACTAAACCCAAGAACCACAACTAGAGGGACTATGTACCACAATGAAGATCCCACGTGCCACGACCAAGGCTCAACACAGCCATAAGTAAACAAATACATTTTTCAAAATGTTGCATTACGGGACCAACCCTTCCTCCATCATTTATTTTAGTTTCAGTGCCCGTATCAGAGAAGGGTCCATGTCATAAAAGAAGTCAAAAGCTGGGGACTTGCCTAGTAGTCTAGTGGTTAGGAGTGGTTAGGAGTCTGCAGGGGATGTGGGTTCAATACCTGGCCTGGAAGGATCCCACATGCTGTGGGACAGCTAAGGCCATGTAGCTAAGGCCACAACTACTGAAACCCATACTCTAGAGCCTGCAAGCTGCAACAAGGGAAGACCAACTACTGCAGCTAAGGGTAGCCACCGCTCGCTCCAACTAGAGAAAGCCCTCACGCAGCAATGAAGCCCTGGTGCAGCCAAAATAAATAAATAAATAAAGGTCACAACCAGTGTTGAATAATCTAAATCCTTCTGCCAGATTGGCTAATGTCAATTTGTTTTCTGGCACTGCTTCCTCTAATCTTCTTCCTTGTTGTCTGGCACTGGTTCCAAAGCACTCATCTCTATCAAGTCATCTTCTGTTAATCCGTCTGGTATGATGTCTACTAGATCTTAAATTTCTCCAAGATCTATATCCTGAAACTCTTCACCCCCTCCCCCAACCTTTTTTTGCTGTAGCCACAATCTCTTTCTTTATTCCCTTGATTGGCTCTGTCATAAATCCCCTAAAGTCACGCATAGCATCTGGACATAGTTTTCTCCAGCAGGAATTTATTATTTGGGGTTTGATGGCTTTCACAGCTTTTTCTCTTACAATGATGGCATCTCCAATGGTATAATCCTTCCAGACATCCGCGACGTCCTCTCTCTTGTGGTCCTCTTCCATAAGGTTGACAATTCTTTCCAAAGAGTATTATGTGTAATGAGTCCTAAAGGTCCTTATGATCCCCGACCTACAGGCTAAAGTATACATGTTGTGTTTGGGGGCAAGTAGACCACTCAGTCACCTTTGGTGTTGAACTCATGGGGCTCTGGGTGTCCAGGGGCATTGCTCAATATCAAAAAAATCAGTCTCTTACTGTAAAGGTGCTCCCTGACATTGATGGAACCAATCCAGAAAAAGGGTTCTCATTGTACAAGCCTTCTTGCACAACCAAAAGACTGGCAACTGATGTTTATCTTTTCCTTCAAGGCTCAGAGTTTAGCAGTTTTATAGATAAAGGCAGTCCCAATCATAAGCCCAACTGCATTTGCCCAAAACAGTATAGAGTTAGTCCTTCAAGACTTAAATCCTGATGCCCACTTTCTCTTCCTTACTAATAAAAATGCCCTTCATGGCATTATTTTCCTCCATAATAGGGCACTGTCATCTGCATTAAAAACTTTTTCAGGGGCTTCCCTGGTGGCTCAGTGGTAAAGAGTCCACCTGCCAACACAGGATACACGAGTTCGATCCCTGGTCTGGGAAGATCCCACATGAGGCTGAGCAACAAAGCCCATGCACCATAACTGCTGAGCCTGTGCTCTAGAGCCCAGAAACCACAACTAATGCAACCTGCACACCCTACAGCCTGTGATCTGCAATGAGAGAAATGCCCGCAATGAGAAGCCTGAGCACCACAACTACAGAACAACCCATGCAGCAACAAAGACCCAACACAGTCAATAAGTAAAAAAATAAAATTATATATATAAACTCTGTTCAGGCAGATATCCTTTCTCATTTTCTTAATGATGTCTGGGAACTTGTCTGCTGCCTCTTGGTTGGCAGAAGCAGCTTCTCCTGTTATCTTAACGTTTTAAAAAGCCAAATCTCTTTCTAAAATTATCAAACCATCCTTTGCTGGCATTAAATTCTCCAGCTTTAGATTCTTCACCTTCCTTTTGCTTTAAGTTTTCATAGCATGACTTTGCTTTTCCTCGAATTATATGAGTCTATAGGTGTGCTTATCATAGCAAATCCTGCACCCACAGAAAAACTGCATTTTCAATACCAGATAAAAAGGTATTTCTCCAAAAAGTACAAGGTTTTCATCCTTGCTGGTGAAGCTGCAGCAACGGCTTCATGAGTTTCCTTTTCTTGTAAAACAGCCCTTACGCTGGATTCATTTATCCTGAAATGGCTGCAACCACAGATGCAGACCTCAATCTTTGGTACATATCAAGCAATTCAATTTTTTCTTGTAATGTCATGCCTTTTCTCTGTTTTGTGGGAGCACTTCCAGCATCAATAGTGGCACTTCGTATGGATCCCGGGTGTTACTCAAGGTTTACAGTACTGCAGTAAACACGAAGAAAAATATGCGAGCCCCACAGGAGATCACTTCTTACTACAACACGCAATTTACTGGAGCTACCAACTGCTCATGCAGAGAAAATGTGTCACTCAGTGCTTTAAGTGAGCTCAGCGTGATAGCAATAGGAGATGGCTACAAAATTATTAGAGCCATGCGGTAGGTTCCACAGTTGATTTTAGGCAGTTATGACTTAATAGTGTATCTTTGTTACTTTTTGTTTACATTTCTCTTGACTGCAAATGTCACCATGTACAGTGTTTGTTTGTGTAAGTTTTGATAAATATTAACTTTTATAATAGATTTTTTTCTATTTTATGGTAGTTAATGATGAAATGAACTAGTATCTACATACTCATTCATGGCAATCCTAACTTTAAATTTTTTTACTATTCCTAGGCCACTTAGTTCATCTGTGATTTTTTTAAATTTTGTCATAAATCTCCAAAAGTTTTTCCAACATATTTATTGAAAAAAATCCATGTATAAGTGGACTCTCACAGTTTGAACCCATGTTGTTCAAGGGTGACCCATTGTTCCTTTTGGAAAGTCCTACAGGACAACCTTCAGCCAACCAAGAGAGGATGGAGAATTTGGAGCGGTGCATTCATTAGATCAGAGCATAATGCAAAGGACAAAAAAGAAGACTCTTGTCCAGAAACTTACTGAAGACAACTGACAAAAGTTGAAAATGAAGCTTATCAGAGGGGACTGCCAAAGTGAGAAAGCCATGGCTCTGCATTGAGAGAATACAGAGAAAACTGCCTGGACTGGGCTAATCTGGAGAAGCAGCCAGACTTCAGGAGGGCTACAGGGCCAGGAGGGGAGGTGAACGGCCCAGGAAGTGCCATCAGGCCTCACCTAGCTGAGAGGCGAGGCCACAAGTCCTGGAGCCCAGAATTCAGCTGTGAAAACAAAGCAGCAAGGAGCACCCAGGCACCCGTGAGATCAGCAGGTACCCAACAGCATCTCTACAGCACAGTCCCTTCCACCAACACCGCGAGGGAGAAACAATAGCTCCGCCTTCTACAAATTGAGACCAGGCTTAGGGATAGCCAGGAGGGCACAGAGCACTTTTATCCAGTAAGAATAAGCACTAACATATATCGAGTGCTTAATGTGTACTAAGCACAGTTATAAGCTCTTTACATACTTTGACTCATTTAATCTTTACAACTCTAAGAGGAAAATATTCTTCTGTTTTAGAGAAACTAAAACAGCAACGGAGGCACAGAGAGGTTAAGTAGCATGCCTTGGGCCACATAGCAAGTAAGTGGTTGTGCTGAGACATACACACTGACAGCCTGCTTCCAGAGCCCATGCTCAAATCCTTATGTAAATAGGTTATTTAAATCAGTCAACAAAGATAAACCTGAATCTTTATATATATGGAACTGGTAAGTAAATTATGTTACACTAATTTCAGATGTAATGTAGATGTGACAAAGAAAAGAGGTAGCATCATATGTGGAAAGATCTATTCAACAATATATATCAAGTAGAAAGAGCACAGTACAGAAAAATGTGTTAAATGCTGCCTTAAAAAACCAAAGGTTTCATAGACACGTATACTGGTATCTCTATAGATACCTCCGGAAATATACTCCAGATCTCAAAATAGTTGTCACTTTTTGGAGAGAGGGACCAGGAATCCAAGAGATCAGGGTTGAGGAGAAACCTGCTTTTCTTGCTATTCTGTTTTGTGCCTTTTGAATTTTGGACCATGTGCATATGTCACTTAATCAAAAACAGGTGACCGAGGTAAAGAAAGAAAGCTGAGAGGCCTCCCGGGGACAAGAGAGAATAAAGGCCACCTCACCATTTTGAGTGATGCCCTCTGGCAGGGAGAAAGTTTCACTAACAATCACCCTGTAAGTGAAAGGAATTCCCTTTGGAGGAAAAAGAGAAAACAAACATGACAAGATGTGTAACTGGGAGGTTGGACTGAGGCACCCAGTTTCGATAGATTTCAGATTCCAAAGTGAGGTGTGAGGCCCTGTGGGCATTTCAAAGCAGGTGCCAAGAACAGGTTAGACAAGGAGCCCACACTGAGGCCCTAGTGTGTTGGGAGGGGAGAGATGGAGAACTTTGTGAGGAGGGCTTCTCTGGAGGGAGTTTTGAAACTTTCTCCTCAAAGGGAAGGGAGCTACAGCTGGGGGCCCTGGAGACCCACTATGCTCTCCGAGCAGGGTTGCTTACAGGGACCTGTGATGGAGAAAGCCAAAGGGGAGACAGGTGCTGCCCGCCTCCCACCGCCCAGAGCGCGAGCCGGACCTCTCCTGCTGCCCTGAGGTAAGTTAAAGTGGCTCCTGCCCTCAAGGGCCGCGTTGTGGGGTGAGAGGACACAGGCAGGAAGCAGACTGGCAGGAGTGGTACCAAGAAGGACATGGGTGCAGCCAACCAGAAGCAAGGGCGTTTCTCAGGCCCCAGGATGGTGAAGGCTCGGGAGCAGAGATGCACGAAGGGCCTAGAAAATTGCCCAGGAGAGTGGACGTCACTGGGCCAGAGAGCGGAAGCCAGCCAGCACCCGCCAGTAGGTACTTTCCTACAGGTCACTTCTCCTGTGCTCCCACGTCCACTCCTGGCCCCTCACAGGCAGCAGCCAGCTGGCAGGGGTCGGCGAGGGGCACGGAGAGCAAAGAGAAGCTATTTCCCCCTCTGACACTTCCTGGGTCACAGACTTTCACCGGCAACCGGCCACAGCTGAAGTAAGGGACAAGCTTTAATTACTAGGTTGAGGTTGTGTTTGGGACTTAAAGCCACCATAAGGATTTTTATTACCTGAGAATGAGCAGAAATGTGATGGAAGTGCTGGAATCTCCACCTGGCGGGGAAGGCAAGGGCTTCCCTCCCACAAAGAGCTTTAAAAGGAGAGCAGGAGATAAGAATAAGCTGCTTCTGTGGTCACAAAGCTCAAGTCCCGCTTATTCAATGAGCTGGTTACACAAAAGGACTGGTTAACACGGGTATATTCAAAGACCCAGATTTAGTATGTGAATTTTTCCTTCTAATTATGAATGAGTAGATTGTATCATAAATGATTAGAGAGAACTATCAAATAACATTAAATGTAGACAGCAGTGAAGATATGTGTAGATATCGAGAAAGAATTAAAAGACTGCTAATGTGTATGACTTCTACCAATTATCCATTTTGAAAAAAGTCACTTATAATGACAGAGTTTGCAAAATGTTTAATATCAATATACAAATTAAAATCAAAGGCAGTGACCACAGCTCACCTGGTTCAAGCTCATAATGAATGACTTAATTATACCTTTATGTCTATCACTCCACATATAAGAAAGGATATTGAGTCATTTGGGGCTTCCTTGGTGGCTCAGACAGTAAAGAATCTGCCTGCAATGCAGGAGACCCAGGTTCAATCCCTGGTAGAGAAGATCCACTGGAGAAGGGAATGGCTACCCACTCCTGTATTCTTGCCTACAGAATTCTCTGGACAGAGGTGCACATGGGCTACAGTCCATGGGGTCGCAAAGAGTTGGACATGACTGAGTGGTTAACACACACACACACACACACACACACACACACATTGAGTTACTCTTCTCTATTTGCACCTTCCTCTTCCTGGAGTTTCTCTCTTAAACGTTCTACAAATTTATTTATCCAAATAAATCAAGTAAGATTTTCTGCACCCCCATTTTTAGTTCACAAGCTGTCTTCTGCTGTATTGGGAGCCAAATAACACATTTTATTTCTCCATGTCATGAGAAAATAAAATAATTTTTAATTTTCTTACAGCTCATCTCCATTACATCCAGAGATATAAAGATCTCTATTGAATATTACATGTGTACTCTGGAGATCAGATCACTGAAACTGTGAACTTATTCTTCATTTTAATATGATGTAATCATCTTGGACAGATATGCAGGAAGCACCCAGAGATGACTTTATATCTTGCCATGTGCTTGAAATGAACTGATGGATATTCTCATGTATTAATGAGAGAGACCCAGGTCAGTTATATTACAGATAATAAAACATTTACTCTTAATCCTTGGAGATTACTCAAAGACTACACAGTTAATTGCACAGACACGTGCATTTTATTTTTGTTTCCAGACAATATACCTCTGATTCTTTTGCAAAGCATGACAGTCTTCTAAGCCAAAACCTAATTTTTGAAGTTTAGTTCTCCTGGAGTGGAATTTTGTATATGCAATATTCTCCCAATGGTTGACAAAGGTTTAAGTATTTGTGGGGGGTGCAGTTCGTACTGATGTTTCTATGAACAGCAGGCTTCCCAAATTTTTGTAATTTATATACCAGCCAAAGACTGATTTCAAACATATCATGAGTCCCTACTTGATATGAATAAGAAGACCAACCCACAGTAGAAAAATGGGCCAAAAAGAAAAGATATAGATCATTCCCAGAAAAGAACATCTATATGGATCTTATACAAATGATAAGGTGCTCAGCTTCGTTATAACAAGGGAAATAAAATTTTAAATGGTAATGCAATGATCACTTTTATCTACAGATTGATAAAGACCAAAAAGTTTGATGACACCTGAACTACAAGGTTGTAGAAAAGCAGACACATACACCTACACAACTTTTTCAAGAGGGCTATTTGGCAACATCTACCAAAATGACAAGGGAAGGCATGTGTTAGTTAAAACCTTCAGAACTGTATATTAAAAAGGGTAAAATCTGCTGCATATAAATTATACCTAAATTTTTTTCACAAAAAATTTAATGTCAAGTTTCCTCATAAGAAAGTCTATATTAAAAAAAAAAGTCTATATTGCCTTTAAAGAGAATGAGATTGTTCTATATCAACCATTAGACAATACATTTTAATATATATTAAGTGAAAAAAGATAGTGAAGGACAGGGAAGCCTAGCGTGCTGCAGTCCAGGGGGTCTTAATGATCACCCCCCCACACACACACAACTCAGTGACTGAACAACAAGTGAAAAAAAGCAGAATGCAGGATAGTGTGAGTCAGATGTTCCTTTCAAGTAGACAAATGACATATACTTGTTCAGATAAGCAGATTTGCATATGCATATAATCTCCAGAAGTGTACACACAAACAGTGGCTACCTCTGGGGAGGGACCTAGAAGCCGAGGGACACCAAAGGGGAATATTTTCTCCTGTATGTACTTTCATACCGCTTAATTTTGTTCTTTTTAAACATATTCATGTATTACTTTTTCAAGTATAATAAAACTGTAATACATAGGGGAAAATACAAACAAACATACCCTCAACCCACAACTCCACTTCTAGAAATATCTTTCAAAGATACACTAGTTCACATGCAGACTGATGCTCATTCAAGGTGGTTTCCTATAGCATGGTTTGTAAGAGCCAAAGATTGGAAACAACCTAAATGGCCACCAATAGGACCTTGTGAAATCGCAGTATTATGAAATTGTGGAACATTTAGAGGTTATAAAAAAAGATTGAGGAAGCTCCTTTTGTACAAAAATAGAAGTAAATCCAAGATATTGTTCAATTGCTAAGTCATGTCCAACTCTTTCGCCATCCCATGGACTGTAACCTGACAGACTCCGCTGTGCGTGGGACTTCCCAGGCAAGAATACTGGAGTGGGTTGTCATTTCCTTCTCCACGGGATCTTCCTGACCCAGGGATTGGACCCAGATCTCCTATATTTGCAGGTGGATTGTTTATCTCTGAGCCCCGGGGGGAAGCCCGGGTCCGAGATACATTAAGTGAAAAAAGCAAGATGCAAAGTAGTACATACACCATGGTTGAGATAAAATGGGGAAGACAATATTCATGCGCATTCATTTAAATATGTATAAGTCACTGAGAAGATGGGTCAAAAAACCATAAAATGGTTGCCTCTGGGGAAGAGAACTGGGCATCCGGGGAACATGGGTAGAAAGGAAAAGTTTTCACAAATGTTTGTTTGTGCTCTTTGAATGCTGAGCCAAGTGAAAGAATTACCTATTAACATAAACTCTCGGTTTCCCTGGAGTAGTATTACCATTATAGCTGCAGGATAATATGACAGAGCAGCTCGTGATGAAGATAAGCTTCTTCCAGCACAATCACTGTGTCCTTCCCCACCGTAATGAAACAGAATCTGCCTTACTGTTTCATTCATGCACGAAAATGAACTGGGTCTGTTTCTCGGGAACTCTCCAGGTTGACAAACTGACCAGCCACTGTCTTAACAATCGTCGTGTGTGTTAGTTGCTCAGTTGTGTCCGACTCTTTGCAACTCCATGGACTACTGAAGCCTACCAGGCTCCTCTGTCCATGGAATTCTCCAGGCAAGAATACTGGAGTGGGTTGCCATTTCCTTCTCCAGAGTATAATCATCGTGGCCGATCACAAGAGGTTTCTCACCCTTTGACAGGGATGCCTGGTGTCTGGGGTGGAGAACGCAAAGTCACCACGGGGAAGGCTAGAGGCACTGGTTTAGGAATGAAGCTTCTCCGAAGTGAACGGCTTCTTCACACTGATCTCCATCTCCAGGCACAAATAGCTCTCAGCCAAGTACAGTGGTCATACAGCTGGGTCAGCCTGCTGTGCTGTTTCCCAGGACAGTGCTGTCTGAGCCAAAGAAATAGCCAGGGAAATTCAAGTACCGCAGTATACCACTAGTTCTTTTACCAGCAACTTACCAATATTTCTAAATATCTTCCAAAAGAATGAGAAATAATTTAAAGAAGAAACAAATGTATATGCTCAGAACCTGTCCCCAGAGCACATCACCATAATAATGATTAGAATATAGCAAGTATGTGAAAAGGAGAATCCTAATTGAAACTCTTCCCTATTTTGTATTATATGATGAGTGGACATTATTACTTGGAGAAAAGACAGTAAAAATACTAGACATGATAAACTATGAGTGCATTTATTCCCTAAAAGTATTTTCCATATTAATTTTTATGACACATTCAGTATCTGAGTATATTTCTTGGTCATAAGAGACTCTGAACATTTGTACAGCTTTTGATAGCAAGTTAGATCTCTTTTGACAGCAAGTGAGAAGAGATCTGATCCAAACACTGGCTGAAACAAAACAGGAACTTACTCGATTATGTAACTGAACAGTCCAGGAATAGGGCTTGCTGCTCTGCTGCTATCTTGGATTGAAAGCTGAAAAGCATCACCAGGGTGCCTCTCTCTCTCTTTCACAGCTCTGTTCTCAGACTGGTTCCCACTTAAGATGTCAAGATGGCTACAGCAACTCTGAGCCTTACATGAAACATGAAAATATAGCAGGACAGAAAATGAATCTCTCTCCCAGAAGCCCCAACAGAAATATCACTACTTCTCATTGATTCTGCCTCAGGCTGACCAGGGGACTGCAATATCTGGATTGATTTAGGTCACAAACTCTGTGCCTGAGCCAGGGGTGAAGCCCCAGCCGGAGCAGCCACCCTGGAGGCTGGGATTTCCACAGATGGGAGCGAGAGTCCAGTTTCCAGCAGCAGGCTAGCTGTGTGGTGGGCAGGGAAGAGAACAACTGACAGTAAACAGCTGTAGCCTGAGATAATTGGTGTGCGATGGAAATCCTGTAGCAATGAGGATCTACCGGGAAAGAGGGGCACACTGAGAGAATGAGAGTGAACAATGGGAGATGTTTACATCCATCACTTGACATTAACATTTAAAATGTTAAGAGTCTATATTTCTGGACTTGGTATGCAATTTCAAAAAGAAAGAATAATTTATGTTCCTAGACGTGATGTGCAATTTCAAAAAGCAAGAATAATTGCTTTATTCTTCAAAATTAAAAAAAAAAAAACTTCATGAAATGAGCTTTAAGAAGAAAATGTTATCCTGAGAATTACTCCAAGTATAAGATTACTCTCATCTAAAAGCATGTCAGAAATAAAAGACAGTGCTGGGAATCAGCTACTGACAGCTCTAGACAGAATGTCTAATTTGAAAATGATTTATTCTTTTCCATGTAAGGCTCTTCTATAATATGTAAATTGGAGGTGATTCGTACAACTCATGTAATGCTAAGATAAGAGCTAGAGTAAGAAGTTTGGGTTAGAAGCAGAGTGACTTTTAAAAATAGTTTTACAGTCAGTTTCTATATTCTTCAAATACTTAATGGCAAGAAATGTAGTCCAAGAACTTTTCTAAGTCACTGCAGAGAATTAATAATTATCAGAAGAAGAAAAACATTTTACTAGTTTCTGAAGAGGCATTGTCCTGCCCTTGGCACAGGACCGGGTGGATTTAGCGTGTATAATTTCTCCTGAGTGCCTCTGGCAAGGCTATTAGTAGCCTACCCAACAGCTATTACCCACTTCTTTCTGCTTAACAACAACAACAACAAAAAAAACAGACTACATACATAAAACAAAAGCCCTATTTCAATTGGGTAATGATGTGCCCAGTTTCAGGGCCTAAGCAAATCATATCACTCTCACTTCCCTTTTGTGAGTCTAGCGATGGGCATGAGGTCAAGTTCAGGCCCAAGATGTTTGCTGGGAGCCTCAGTGTTTCTTCCTGCTTAGGAAGACTTAAGAGAAAGAGAAAGCCCTTTTCTTGTCTCCTTCCTTCCTGCTTGGGCCTCGGCACTCTGACGAAACCATGTCTAGAGCAGCTGCGCCATCTGGTGGCCAGAACGGGCAGGGCACGGGAGTAGCCCTTGTGGGCCCAGTCACCCAGCTGTTGAGCACCCCAGTCATCGCCTGCTTTCACACGTTCGTTAAGTGGCATATTATGGGTCATGTGGTTTGAGCATTTTTAGTCGGATATTCTATTTCTCTAGCCAAAGCCATTCCTAAATAATATGGCTCCTCCTCAAATTTCTGACTTGGGACTGCCATACTAAATACCATGCAGCTAAATTTTCCTTGCAAAGTCAAAACTTCATTCTTAAAGAACCACTATTTCTTAAATTGTCCTATTTATTTAAGTTTGATCCAGTGCTTGCCTTCAAAAAAGAAAATTCAAGCCAGATCCTTTTTAATCGTTTCTTTTGGAAAACTATTAAATAAATTTATTACTGAAATGACATTCCCTCACAGCTGACACCTGTCCTCCTGTTTCAAATATGACAATCAGTAAACATTGAGGAGAAAAGTGGACAAAGAGGAACTTTCACTCAAAACCGTGCAGAAACACAGCAGACCACACCCACAGAGGAACTTGAGTGTAAACAGAATGACAGGACTTCATCAAGAACATTTAAGTATCAGATGGAATGCAATTAGATGATCTTTAAGGTTTCTCCTTGAAAGAAAAGTTATGATCAACCCAGACAGCATATTAAAGAGCAGAGGTATTACTTTGCCAGCAAAGGTCCTTCTAGTCAAAGGTATGGTTTTTCCAATAGTTATGTATGGATGTGAGAGTTGGACTATAAAGAAAGCTGAGTGCCAAAGAATTGATGCTTTTGAACTGTGGTGTTGGAGAAGACGCTTGAAAGTCCGTTGGACTGCAAGAAGATCCAACCAGTCCATCCTAAAGGAGATCAGCCCTGAGTGTTCATTGGAAGGACTGATGTTCGGCCACCTGATGTGAAGAACTGACTCACTTGAAAAGACCCTGATGTTGAGAAAGATTGAAGGCAGGAGGAGAAGAGGACGACAGAGGATGAGATGGTTGGATGGCATCACCAACTCAATGGACACGAGTTTGAGTAAACTCCAGGAGTTGGTGATAGACAGGGAGGCCTAGTGTGCTGCAGTCCATGGGGTCACAAAGAGTTGGACAAGACTGAGCGACTGAACTGAACTGAAGGTTTCTCTTAGTTCTAAGATTCAAGGGTTTTAATGTTCTCGGATCTCACATCTTAAAACTAAAAACATCTTTTCGTTTTTGATTCTGCAAAACATTTTATTACCATCTTCTCTCCTTAAATATTTAATTGAAAGTGAAAATGAAAGTTTCTCAGTCATGTCCAACTCTTTGCGACCCCAGGGACTATAGAGTCCATGGAATCTCCATGCCAGAGTACTGGAGTGGATAGCCGTTCCCTTCTCCAGGGGATCTTCCCAACCCAGGAATTGAACCCAGGTCTCCTGCGTTGCAGGCAGATTCTTTACCAGCTGAGTCACCATGGAAGCACATATATACCCACTTTTTGCTTTCTGACTCCCTATCCATAACATTGTGTAACTGAAATTCTATACCACATTTGAGTACTAAAAGTGTTCTTAGTTTACTAATGACTGAAGATTAAAATTAATCCAACACATTTTTCTTAATCTTTTTTTAAATTAGATAATTTTTTATTAGATAGTTTTTTCTGCAAATGCACAAGGAATCTCCATGTAGTTTTAGAAACCTCCTTCTAGTATTTTTTGTTGTTGTTTAGTCACTAACTCAAGTCCAATTCTTTTGCAACCCCATGGACTGCAGCCCGCCAGGCTCCTGTGTTCATGGGATTTCCCAGACAAGAATACTGGAGGGGGTTGCCATTTCCTCCTCCAGGGAATTTTCCCAACCCAGGGATTGAACCTGTGTCTTCTGCATTAGTAGGCAGGGTGTTTTTTGTTTGTTTGTTCGTTTGTTTTTTTACCATTGAGCCACCAGGGAAGTTCTCATTCTTGTATGAACCCCTACAAAATCAAAATCTGAATTTCTTGGTATATTTGTAGCCCATATCTTTCTTGTTAGTTTTTGCATAAGCCTTGCACTATTTTTTCCAGCTATATTGAGATACTATTGACATATAACATGCAAGTTTGAGGTGTATGATGTGATGATTTAATATATGTGTATATTGTAAAATGATTATCACAATAAGGTTAATTAACACCACCATCCCCTCATATAATTGCCTTTTTGTGTGCATGGTGAGGACATTTAAAATTCACTCTCTTAACAACTTTCAAGTGTATAATTCAGTACTGTTAATTATAGTCACCATGATGTACGTTAAATCCTTGGAACTTACTCATCTTAGAGCTGGAAGTTTGTGTCCTTTTAAATCTTTATCCTCCCTGGACTCTCTCTTTTCCAACCCCTGCTTGAAATTCTGTCCTTCCTTTAATCTCATTCCTGAAACTTGAGGGGTTTTTTCCTTCTTCTTTGTAGTCTTTATTAAGATATAACTAAATAATCTGGGGAAACCTTTTTAAAATTACACGCATCCAAGTTCGAGTCCAAGAATTATGATTCAGTGGGTCAAATGTGGGGTGCATTTTGCCAAACAACCTATGTTTTAGGGTATACTTTTCCTCTAATCTGTTCTTCCATCAATTCTGTTTTATAAGACCCCCCCAAAAATGGGAAATGGCTGTTGGTTAGGCTACCAAGTTGTGTTCAGCATCACATGATTAAATTTGGATTTTAGACTACTGAGGGAAAAGGGTTGGCACTGCTATCAAAAAGAGACAAAGGGGGAACTTCTTCTCAGAAGGGAAACATTCACTCACCAGGAGGAAAGGAATGATAAATTATGCTTTGTTAAAAGTAATAACTTCTATTTATCAAAAGATACCATTAAGAGAATGGAAAGGTAAGCCACAGGATGGGAAATTGTATTTGCACCAAGTATTATTGAAAAGAGGCTTGTATCTAAAATGTATAAAAGACTCTTGCAAAGCTATAAGAAAATTATGGACAACCCAATAGATAGATATTCATATCAGTGTGTGTGTGTGTGCTCAGTTGTGTCCAATTTTTTGCAATCCACCAGGTTCCTCTGTCCATGGAATTTTCCATACAAGAATACTGGAGTGGGTGACCATTTCCTCCTCCAGGAGATCTTCATGACCCAGGGATTGAACCCACATCTCCTGTGTCTCCTGCATTGGCAGGCTGATTGCTTACCACTGAGCCACCTGGGAAGCCCTAGCTATTCATGAATAATACTAGAAACTGCCCATGGGAGAGCCAGTTTTCAAACATTTACTAGCCCAAGAGGATGTGAAGCCATATTATAAAAGTGTTAGCCAAGTAATAACCTTCTTACACCTCATCTCACTCCTAGTGTTACCTCTCTCCTGGCTCTTTGCAGAATTAAAAACAAAGAGCACAGAACTTATAGTCTGGAGAGAAGGTAAGAGCAAAAAAAGCAGTACGCACAAGTGTGTACCTGCAGCAGGTACCAGCAGGGAAAAGTTTTAATTACTGACTTGAGGCTATTTTCACACAGCGTTTTAGGAATATTTTCACAGGGTATATAATTCTGGGTTGGCAGCTATTTAGTTCAGCACATTAAAGGTACCAATGCTTAATCTTTTGGCTTCAGTGATTTCTGCTAGGAATTTAGCCATCAGTCTAACCCTTCTTTCACGGTAAACTGTCTTTTTGCCTCTGGCTGCTCTTAAGAATTTCTCTTTCTCTTTGGTTTTCCTGGTTTCCTTATGACGTGTCTATGTGTGGCTTCCTTTTTACAGGTCTTCTTATGATTCACCAGGTTCTTGAATTTGTAGTTTGTTGACTAGAGCAGAATGATTTCCAGCTAGTATCTCATTAGATGTTGCTTCTGTACCATTGCCTTTTACCTCTTTAAAAACTCCAATTAAACAAGTTAAACCTTTTGATTCTGCCACATTTCTCTTTGTGCTTTGTTTTCTCTCTTTGTGCTTCATTTTCAGTGGTTTCTTTCAACTGGTATTCATACACTAATTCTTTCTTAAATGTGTCTAATTCATCCTAAATTCATTCATTGGTTTCATTTAGGTTACTCTACCTTTTACTATTAGAAATTCTATTTGGTTATTTTTCAAGTCTTCTGTGCCATTTTTAAAAATATAAAAATACTTTACAATTCTCTCCTAAAATTTTCAAGCTTCTCTTTAAAAAAAATTTTTTTTAATTTATTTGGCTGTGCCAGATCTTAGCTGTGGCCCACCAGATCTTCAGTCTTTGTTGTGGCAGGATCTCGTTCTCTGATCAGGGATTGAACCTGGGCCCCCTGCATTAGGAGCACGGAATCTTAGCCATTGGACTAAGTGGCTAAGTTCAAGCTTCCCTTTTATCTACTTGAATTTGATAAACATAGATGCTTTACTATCTGTATCTGGAATCCTTGAGGATCTGTTTTTGTAGTCTATTGTATCCTTCTTGTTCATGGTGTTTTTAATCTTGTATACCTGATTCTTTTTTTTTACAATGTCCTGACAATTTTAATTATTTGTAAAGATAATTTTGAGGCCTCTGATGATGTTCTCAGTCTCCAAAAAGAATTTTCATTGCTTCTGCCAGGCAGTTGGAGGTACCAACAATCCAAGATTACCCTAATCCAGTTTCACAGCTTGACATTTTCTGGGCTATATAGATGAGTCAAAAGCAGATGACAGTACAGTTCATCCTCATTTCTAGCGTCTGTCCTTTTCGTCTCGACTTAAGGTAGAAGGCACTTATCTCTAGTGGGCCATGGACCACAACTTTTGTCACTGTAGCCCCAAATGCCGTTAAGCCACTCAACCCCTGCTCTGCATTACCTAACATCCTCAGAACAAAGTGGCACCACTTCCAGGCACTTCTCTCTAGATTTTCATCTTCTCCAGGAACTTAGCCTAGGAATTCCTCACTATTTGTTAGTCTGCTACTTTTAGAAAGATCATGCTATAGCTTGTTCCGCATTCCAGCTATCTTCAATGAGAGGATTTATCTAAATTACTTAACTCATCATTCCGGGAAGAAGAAGTCTACTGTCGACTTTTTTTAAATCTTTTTTGGCTGTGCTGTGTGGCTTGTGGGATCTTAGTTCTCCAGCCAGAGATTGAACCCAGATCCTGGCAGTGAAAGCACTGAGTCTTAACCACTGGACTGCCAGGGAATTCCCTACAATCCACTTTTTCATCTACTCCTACTTATCACCCTGTGACTTTTTAAGGAAGCATAGACATAAAGGAAACAAGGAGAGCTGGGTTCTGGTATGGCCTTCTCCATTAATTTGCTGTACAGCTTAGAGCAAATTACCTAACTTTTGGCCCTTAATTTTGTGGAAACAAATTAAAATTAACCCTTCCCTTTCTTTAAGGAAATTAAAGAAAAATGTTAAAGGGAAAATATATTATGTGGTACTGAAAGAACTTCTGTGCTGTTCTCCAAAATGGCTTAGTTTGTGCTGATATAGATAACAAATTGCAAACTTATAAACTAAACTTAAAATTTTTTGTTACTTAATTATTCAGATTTAATCAAGATGTTAAATGACATTAAATTTGACCACGTTTCGTACCAATCATAGATGATACATTTTTCTACTGGGCTTTCTTCTTACTCAACAAGAAAAAATAAGAATTCCCTTGCCATCATTTTTAAAAACAAGAGATATATACAAATACTATGCTTTCAAATGTGTATGAATGTCACAGATTACAAGTTGTGTTTTAGATGATAATGGCAAGTTTAAAAATGTAGCTAATGTAAGACAGTATTGTTAATGTATTAACCAGGATAGACTAGTTATGCTGCAGAATTAAACAATCCCAAACTTTCATACCAGGGCTTCACTGATAGCTCAGTTGGTAAAGAATCTGCCTGCAATGCAGGAGACCCCGGTTCAATTCCTGGGGCAGGAAGATCCGCTGGAGAAGGGATAGGCTACCCACTCCAGTATTCTCGGGCTTCCCTTGTGGCTCAGCTGGTAAAGAATCCGCCTGCCATGTGGGAGACATGGGTTCAAACCCTTGATTGGGAAGGTCCCCTGGGGAAGGGAAAGGCTACCCTCTCCAGTATTCTGGCCTGGAGAATTTCATGAACCATATAGTCCATGGGATCGCAAAGAACCAGGCATGACCAAGTGAATTTCACTTTCAAACTTCCATTCGTTTAGCCCATTACAGTTTATTTTTCCCTCATGTGAAGTTAGCCATAGGTACCGTGGCTCTTCTGGACACCTCTCTTCCAAGCACGCGTGACATCCAGGCTATCTCCCCTATTTTTGGTTATACCATCTCGACATCTGGCTTCTACTGCTGGGATGGTAGGAAAAGAGAGAGGCATCAAGAACTAACAAGTGCTCTCTTCTCTATGCTTTGTCCCAGAAGTGACACATGTCACTTCTCTTCACATCTCATTTGTCACAACTAGTCACATAGACCCACTTAACTATTAATACCAGGGAGCTGGGAAATGCACAGGAGCACATGGATACTCAGTGACTAATACATTATAATAAATTACTTCGCTTTAGATGTGATTGAACTTAAAATGAACTCCTTGAAATATTTCCAAGTAAGAGTTGTTCCCAAAGCAATAGGAAAATCATGGTGTAATTTCCAGTGTTTGAAGAAGCAGATCTTCTGCTGTCTGCCCCCTGCAGTGGTTAATTTCTTAAAGAGTTTCTGACAGCTTCAAAACATAAAACACAGCATGGAATTTTGTTTATTCTTGGATAGTTGCCTTCTATTTAAAAGGAAGGGATTGGATTGAATGATCTCTAATGTCACTTAAGAATCCTTTAAATGATTGTTTAAACAATCAGAACCAACTATTTTCTATTTCAACTTGGATTCATTTTTGTTTCAGAATTCTGATTACTTTTTTAACCAAAACGAATTATGTACTAGAAGTTCTAGTCCCTCAGAAAAAAACATTTGATAAGTGAATTAGAGATAAGGTAAATCTTATGCATCTGGTTCATGTCACACATGATTTCTATATTAGGACCTTCACTTTTTTAATGAAGGCCTTTTGTTGGCAACAGAAGTTAAAAAATGGAAACCCCATTTCTCAGGTGCAATGGCATGGGGTAAGATCAGTTTGGGCTTCAAGGTGGCTCAGCGGTAAAGAACCTGCTCTGTGACGCAGACACTTGAGTTCAATTCCTGGGTAGGAAAGATCCCTTGGAGGAGGAAATAGCAACCCACTCCAGTATTCTTGCCTGGAAAATTCCATGAACAGAGGAGCCTGGAGGGCTACAGTCCAGAGTCGAAAAGAGTTGGACGTGACTGAGCACGCACGCTAGAGATCAGTTTATTCAAAAAGTTAACATGAGCTTACATCATTAAAACTTTGTTCTTCATATATAATTTTGCATGCCTGAGTTTTAGCAAGAGAACTCTTTAGCAAGATAATTTTGCTAAACTTGTTAATAATGTTTCCTGTGTTCTGTTTATTGGTAAGATGTTGAGAGAATATTGGTAAATAATTTCAAACTTGTGACTGCAAAATCAGACCTGAGAGGGTTCAAAGAGGTAGATGAAGCAGATAACGTGGGAGTTATGGAGACAGGATGGAGCTTGTTTAAAGTGGAGACCCACTACCAGCATATTGTTATGCTAGAATTTGGGTTCACAGGGTCAAGATCTTCCAATTTAGGAGCAAAGGAGAGAGCTATTAAGAAGGGAGAAGAATGGAAGAGGCAGGGTTGTTGGCAAGAGGCAGAAAGACATTAGCTTATTTCTACTCTTTCTTTCCCTCTCTCGGGCAAGCAATCTCTTTATATGTGAGGTGGGAGAGGAGGAGAAACTAAGAAAGCAAAGGCTGTTACACAGACAAAATTAAAACAGTAACAAGGCTCTTAGGCACAAACAAGGCTCGAAAACAAAAGGGGGCAAGGATTAATAACAATAGTAATAGTAGTAACTAATAGTAATTGAGAACTTACTATGTTCCAGGTTATATTTTAAGAGCTTTACATGTAATTATTATTTAATCCTTATACTCAGTTCAGTCGCTCAGTTGTGTCCAACTGTTTGTGACCCCATAGACTGCAGTACGCCAGGCCTCCCTGTCCATCACCAACTCCCGGAGCTTACTCAAACTCATGTCCGTCGCATCAGTGATGTCATCCAACCATCTCATCCTCTGTCGTCCCCTTTTCCTCCCGCCTTCAATCATTCCCAGCATCAAGGTCTTTTCAAATGAGTCAGTTCTTCACATCAGGTGGCTAAAGTATTGGAGTTTCAGCTCATACGCAGCTCAGTTCAGTCGCTCAGTCGTGTCCGACTCTTTGCGACCCCATGAATCACAGCATGCCAGACCTCCCTGTCCATCACCAACTCCCGGAGTTTACCCAAACTCATGTCCATCAAGTCAGTGATGCCATCCAACCATCTCATCCTCTGTCGTCCCCTTCTCCTCCTGCCCCCAATCCCTCCCAGCATCAGAGTCTTTCCCAATGAGTCAACTCTTCACATGAGGTGGCCAAAGTATTTGAGTTTCAGCTTCAGCATCAGTTCTTCCAATGAATATTCAGGACTGATTACCTTTAGGATGGACTGGTTGGATCTCCTTGCAGTCCAAGGGACTCTCAAGAGTCTTCTCCAGACCACAATTCAAAAGCATCCATTCTTCAGTACTCAGTCTTCTTTATGGTTCAACTCTCACATCCATATATGACTACTGGAAAAACCATGGCTTTGACCATAGAGACCTTTGTTGGCAAAACGATGTCTCTGCTTTTTAATTTGCTGTCTAGGTTTGTTGTAGCTTTTCTTCCAAGGAGCAAGCATCTTTTAATTTCATGGCTGCAGTCACTGTCTGCAGTGAATTTTTCTAGTGAATTATCAAACCTGAGGATGGTCATGAGAATCCTGACTTTGTAGCCAGCTGGTCTGATGTGAGGGTGGCCCTGAGAACCTTGAAATTTTTGACTGGTTTCTAGAATGAAGGCAGTCTCCTGGAGCTGTGGTTCATGACTGTGCAGTTTTCTAAACTCTTTTGCAAGCACCCAAGAGATTGTTATGATACAAGAACTGATACCAAGAGGGTCATTTACCTGAGGGCATAAGGGAAAAAGTCAGGTTTCAAACTCTACAAACAGTGTGATATTGCTACTCCATCATCTCAAACTCTGTAGAAAGGATCCCTATTATATCTTAAAGTAGCTTTGCTTAGAACTGTTTTTCAAATGTACTGCGTAATAAATCCTGTATTTTATATTGCCATTCATTCTACACACACACACACACACACAAACACACACCCTTGAAATAAAATGTGATACACTCTGATACTTTCTAATCCCAATTCTTTTTATTTCCTAAATGTTAGAAACCTACCAAATTGATATATATACACTTAAGAATTTTGCAACAGCAGTATAAAGAATGCTGGTTGAGAAATTTACTTTAAAATAGTACTTTACAATTCTGGCTTCAAATTAGAATAACTTGGGGAATTTTTGAAGGAAATTCTGAAGCCCAGGCTCCATCCCTATAGATCTTGACTCACTTAGTCTAGATGGGGCTTGGGCATTAACATTTTATGTTTTTAGTCTCTGGGTGCATCTAATGTACAGCCAGGAGATGAGAATTGTTCAAAAATATTATCTACTTTAATATTTCAAGCAGATGTTTTAGGGAATAAATATGCTCTTTTATTTTGAAATAAAACTGTGTGAAGAAAATGCATGGTTAAATCTGGTGACTTGAAACTCTTGCAGATCACTTTCATGGCTACAGCACTGTTGACAGCATTTTACCTAAACTGGAAGGGTGATTTTTTTGACCATTTAAAAATAAACATGGAAACTGACTCTGTAACTCTAAAGACATGAAGTCATGTCTTGGTGACTTTTCTTTTCACTTAAAAGTGATTTTATTATCAAGAGGAGAAAAAAAATTACAAAATGTTTCAAAGTAATACTTTATATTATATATTATTTATGCTACATATGCAATCAAGAAAGTCATATTTAAAAGCATACCTGTATAAATATTAATTTAAAAAATAAAGAATATTACTATTACCTGTGTGCCTCTCTCTGCCCCATTTTCCTTTCTTTTTTAGAGATAAAACACTATCCTAAATGTTGTTATTTTGTAATTTTTTTGAGCCTTAATAAGTTTGTGTACATCTATACAACAGTGTTTAGTTTTGTATGCTTCTGAATTTTATTTGAACAGAATCATATTCTAAGCATTGTTTCTTGCACATTTTCATTCAAAATTATATTCTTGAGACTCATCCATGTTGTTACAGCTTTTGAATTAACTCTGTTATATAGTATTGCACCCTATATTGTTACAGGGTATTCATTCCACTGCTGGTGGACACTTGTGCTGCTTCTAACATGCTGTTATAAACAGAGCCACTCTGATTAGATTGGCCCATGTCCCCATGTACACGTGTTTGAGGGTTTCTTTAGAACATATACCTTGAAGTGAGAACACTGGGCTGTATAATAGGTACATCTTCAACTTTACTATATAATGCCAAATTGTTTTCCAGTTACTATCTCAATGCACACTCCCACCAACAGAGCATTATGGCTTGCGCTGTTCCACGTCATTGGCAACACTCAGTAGTATCAGATATCAATTTTTGCCAGCCTGACAGGTATAAAACTGTACCTGAATGCTATCATTTCCCCGACACAAGGAGCAGTACTAAAGCGCGTTTTCCACACGCTGATCCTCGGTCATCTATTGCGTTTTCTCTGCTGTGAAGTCCCTATTTCGTCTTTGGCCCATTTATCCACTGGGTTTTCATTCTGGTAACTCCCTACATGTCAACCTACCAAATTCTCTTAAAACATACCCCAGTGAGCTCCCTCCAAAGATAAATCCCTCCAAAGCATGTTTGCATGGAATTTCTTACAAAAAGTTTTCAGGTGCTCATTTTAAATATGCTGAATTTGTTAAGTTTAAATCAGGATGTTGAAAATTATCCAAACTACCCATATATAGTCAGAGATTCCTGCTCTTTTCCATCCCAGATCTCTCTTAGCTACAGTCTCTAGGTAGATAAATCACAGCGGGATCATAGGCAAGATTCCGGTTAACTGCAGGACAGAAACCTGCATAGAGAAAAAAAGCTTCTGACAAATACAAATATTATAGAGGAAAATAGGTGAAAATGTGATTGAAAAGCAGCTTGTCAAATGGACTGTTATTTATGCATATGCTTTCCTGCCAGAGGATAACAATCATTCCCAAATCTAGACCAATGCATTAACTCAAAAAAAGTTAACAATGACTTCAGTAGTACAGCTAGAAAAATAAGAACAGAAAATTTGCCCTGCTGGGTCATATCCACACTAAGAATCAATCCCAGTAATCATGCCCCTGGGTTTCCCTGGTGGCTCAATGGTAAAGAATCTGCCTGCCAGTGCAGGAGACGCAAGAGACGTGAGTTCTATCCCCGTGTTGGGATGATCCCCTGGAGAAGGAAATGGCAACCCATTCCAGCATTCTTGCCTGGAGAATCCCATGGACAGAGGAGCCTGACGGGCTACAGTCCATGCGTGCATGCTAAGTCACTTCCAGTCATGTCTGACTCTTTGTAACCCTATGGACTCTATCCCACCAGGCTCCTCTGTCCATGGGATTCTCCAGATAAGAATACTGGGCTGGGTTGCCATGCCCGCCTCCAGGGGATCTTCCCAACCCAGGGATCGAACCTGTGCCTTCTATGGCTCTTGCATTGCAAGTGGATTCTTTACCGCTGAGCCACCAGGGAAGCCCAGGCTATAGTCCATTGGGATCGACTTAGCAACTAAACAACAACAAATCATGACTCTAACAGAACTACTGGGTTGCTTATCCAGCTTAGATTCCATATCATCTTTATAACTATTCTCACATGTAAAGGTTCAACTCCTTTGTCCTCAAAGCTCTCCAGTTCACTCACCTAACAAACCCCAACCTTAGTGGTATTTTGAAAATAAAATAGTATGACTTTTCTCTAAAATGTTATAATTCTGGATGTTCCAAAGAACTCCAAGGAACTCAATAATTTCCCCCCTTTGCTTCAAATTCCTTACTTGAAAGTTTTTAGTCTGTTGATGTAGTAGAGAGGTGTGTGGATGCATGTGTGTGTGTGTGTGTGTGTGTGTGTGTGTGTGTGCGTGTATGAGTGATATTTGACTATTTCAGTGAAGAAATGTGTTGCAGAAGAAATCTTTGAAATACACTATCAGTGTTGGCTTCCCTGGTGGCTCAGATGGTAAAGAATCTGCCTGCAATGCATGACACCCGGGTTCGATTCCTGGGTAGGGAAGATCCCCTGGAGGAGGAAATGGCAACCCACTCCAGTATTCTTGCCTGGAGAATCCATGGACAGAGGGGCCTGGCGGGCTACAGTCCATGGGATCACAAAGAATGGACACGCCTGAGCAACTAACACTTTCCCTTTCTTTCATCAGTGTTTCCTCACTGCTGCTTTCTCTATTCAAAGTCCTATTACATTAGTTCTTAAAGGCTTGTCAACAAATGCAAAATGTAAGATGATTTACTTGACTATTTGAGCTTGCCTTATCTTACTTTTAACTGCTTGTCAATTCTATTATATTTCACTGTGCTGTACGAAAACAGATATTTCTTTCTTCATTGTTTTAGGGAAAGCAACTCTAGACCTGAGCCTGCTATTGTGTTCTGGTGAGAGGGTACCCAGAGAAGGCTACTGTGAACTGTGAAGATAAGGTGAGGCTGCAGTCAGATGAGCTGGCTCAGGTGGAGAAAGCTCCATTCTAACCTCCCACAGTGAGAGGAATTCTAATTCTGCTGACTCCAGGAAACCCTCTAAGAGAAGAATATGATGTTCCCAGCAACAGAATCAACTCTGCCTGGTGTTCCAGGGTCCTCAGAAGCAGAGTCATCCTTCTTCCTCGTATTTTGTCTAGGGAAATGTCTAAACACTATGGATGCTTCATTCCAGGCCAGACTAATACTAACTAGACTGCTTTTGGTGATAAAGATAAAAAAATGACTAGTTCTGTTAGGTTCAAAAGGCACCAGTCTTTAAGCCCCAAAGAAGGCAGTGGGAAAAATCCTAAGAATGCTGTTCAGAGGAAGATCTAGGAATTGCTACTGCATGAAAGAAACCTGCCTCAGATCCCATGACAAACGATGAGAACCCTGCTCCTTCCTGGTACTATGTCAGACTTGTGAACCCATCAAGATCAGGAATCCTTTCTAGTGGTCATGAGTTTGTTTTCCCAACCTGCTAATTTGACATTTTTCAGTCATCCATGCTGCATTAAAACAAACAACCCCTCTCCATACACACAAAAACAAAATAACAACAGTCAAAAACAGGCTTGAAAAAAAAAGAAAAAAAAAAAAAACAGGCTTGAAACAACAATTTATTATTTTTTGCTATGCTATGGGAAGGCTGGGCTGGCCTGGCCTTGCCTATGTCACTTACATGGCTGTGGTCAGCCAAAACCTCAGGTGGATGGCCTGAGATGACTCGCCTTCATACTATCCAGGCCCTCATTTGGGATGTCTGGAATGGCTGGGAGCCTCAGCCTTTCTCTCCATGAAATCTATCACTGAAGGCTTTTTCCATGTTGAGAGAAGCATCCTCAGAGGGAGAGAGCAAAAAACAAAGTGTTTGGAGGCCAAGATCAGAAATATCTAAGCTTCTTTGGCCATATTCTAATAAAACAGAACACAAGGCCAGAGCAGATTCAAGGGGAAGGAGATTTCACCTTTTCAGGGGATGGGAAAAAAAGGATGGGAGGAATGGTTGTAGCCATCTTTGCAAACAATCTACCACATGTGTTTAATATTAGAAAATCCATCATGGTAAAAGCCAAAAAGAAAAAAAAAAATATGTATATTTTCAATACATGAAGAAAAGACATGTAATAAAATCCAATAATACATATTCAAGATTTAAACAAAAACAACACAGTAAAAAGACTAGAAAGGAATTTTCTTAACCTGATAATATATATCTACCAAAACCTACTCCAAATGTTATTACATTTAAAGGTGAAACAGAAAATACTCCATTTAGGACCAGGAAGAACATAGGAATGTCATATCACCATTTCTAATTTACCTTTTTGTCCAGAGTTCTTAGCAGTACACTCATGTAAAATAAATAAATAAGGATTGGAAAGATAGAAACAAGTCTTCATTATATGCAAATGATAAAATGCTAGAATTAAAAAGAATTTAGCAAGCTCACAGGAAATCAACATTAAAAAAACCAACTGCATTCATATTCATCGGCAATAACAATTAGAAAATGTAAAGAAACTCTTGTTGTAAGTATTGAAAACTAGCAAGTTTCCATTTTCTGGTAAAATGAAGAATGCATATTTCAAATCTCTCCTACTAAATTCAGCTATAAAATGGACAGAATGCATAAGGCAGCCCATTGATGACTCTAGACATAAGTAGGAAAAATTTTCAACATCATTAGCTACCAAGGAAATAAAATCAAAATCACAAGATATCACTTTTCCCACTATGATGACAATAATAAAGAAGATAAGCACTAATAAGTATTTGTGAGGATGTAGAGGAATTAGATGGAGAAAGCAATGGCACCCCACTCCAGTACTCTTGCCTGGAAAATCCCATGGACAGAGGAGCCTGGTGGGCTGCAGTCCACGGGGTTGCTAAGAGTTGGACACGACTGAGCGACTTGACTTTCACCTTTCACTTTTATGCATTGGAGAAGGAAATGGCAACCCACTCCAGTATTCTTGCCTGGAGAATCCCAGGGACGGGGGAGCCTGGTGGGCTTCCGTCTACGGGGTCGCACAGAGTCGGACACGACTGAAGGGACTTAGCAGCAGCAGCAGACAGTTCTAATTCGAACTGTCGTGCAATGCTGAGAGGAATGTAAGATAATCCAAGAGAACTGAAACTTGCCCCCACAAAAACTTGTACATAAATGTTTATAGCATCATTATTCATAATAGACAGAAGTGGGAACCCAAAAGTCCATCAGTGAATGAATGGATAAACAAAATGTGATATATCCATACAGTAGACTATTATTCAGCCATAAAAAGGGATGAAAAATGGATTAATCTATTTTTCAGATGAAAAAATGCTAGAACATGAATGAACCTTAAAAATAATATGCTAAATGAAAAACATAGACAGAAAAGGCATATATTATATGATTTCCAACTCTGTATTACTCAGGGCTCTCCAGAGTAGAAATTGGCTCAAACAAGTGTGGGGCCTGGTGAGTATAAAACTAGCTGGTAGGCTAGAGATTCAGAGAAGAGTTGAGTTGTAGGCTTGAGTCCAAACCAGAATTCCCTCTTCCTCCAGGGACTCAAGCTTTTTTTCTCTAAGGTCTTCAAATGATTGAACGAGTGACTGGTAATGAGTATGGGCTTTCTTTCTGAGATGATATAAATATTCTGGAATTAGGCAGTGATGATGGTTACACAACTCTGAAAATATTAAAAAGCCACTGAAATGTATACTTTAAAAATGTGAATTTTATAGTATGTGAATTATATCTCAGGTTATGACCAACCTAGACAGCATATTTGGAGAAGGTAATGGCACCCCACTCCAGTACTCTTGCCTGGAAAATCCCATGGATGGAGGAGCCTGGTAGGCTGCGGTCCATGGGGTCGCTAAGAGTTGGACACGGCTGAGCGACTTCACTTTCACTTTTCACTTTCATGCATTGAAGAAGGAAATGTCAACCCACTCCAGTGTTCTTGCCTGGAGAATCCCAGGGATGGGGGAGCCTGGTGGGCTGCCGTCTATGGGATCACACAGAGTCAGACACGACTGAAGTGACTTAGCAGCAGCAGCAGACAGCATATTAAAAAACAGAGACATTACTTTGCCAACAAAGGTCCATCTAGTCAAGGCTATTGTTTTTCCAGTGGTCATGTATGGATGTGAGAGTTGGACTATAAAGAAAGCTTAGCACCGAAGAATTGATGCTTTTGAACTGTGGTGTTGGAGAAGACTCTTGAGAGTCCCTTGGACTAAAAGGAGATCCAACCAGTCCGTCCTAAAGGAGATCAGTCCTGAGTGTTCATTGGAAGGACTGATGCTGAAGCTGAAACTCCAATACTTTGGCCACCTGATGCGAAGAGTTGACTCATTGGAAAAGACCCTGATGCTGGGAAAGATTGAGGGCAGGAGGAGAAGGGGACAACAGAGGATGAGATGGTTGGATGGCATCACTGACTCAATAGACGTGGGTTTGGGTGGACTCCAGGAGTTGGTGATGGACAGGGAGGCCTGGTGTGCTGCAGTTCATGGGGTCACAAGGAGTCGGACACGACTGAGCGACTGAACTGAACTGAACTGAAAGGTGTTTTAAAAATTCTTTTAAAATTTTTAAATTTTAAAATTTTTAAAAGCAGAAGTTTTTATAAATATAAACAAGCCTATTCTAAAATTTATTGGAAAGACAAAGGATCTAAAATGTCTAAGACAATTTTGAAACAGAAGAACTTGAAGGAAACAGTATCCAGTCTTAAGATTTGTATAAAGCTATAGTGATCAAGACAGCAACCATGAATTCAGTCCTGATTCCTAAGATAAAGGGATTTTAATAAGAGGAAAATTTTTTAATCTAAAAATTTTTTGTCATTTTTATTGAATTATTTATATTTTCCCATTTCCAAAAAAGAATTTTAGTCACCTTACCAAAATAAATACAGTATTGAATGAAGAAAAGACAAGTGAAAACACAAAATTAAAAGTCTAAAAGTCACTTAAAAGTAATACACAAACATAAAAACCATAAGATACTCTCCACCTCTAGAATTACAAGTAGATTTAGCTAAGAGCTTTTCTAGAAGCCAGTCCACCAAAAGAAAAGTCAGTGGCATGCTCATCGTATTCATAAAAAATAAAAGCAGATACTCAGGAGAGAATATTGTTTCCTGATTTTGCAATTTGAGAGAACATTCTCCCATTTAGAAAAACACAGTTGTGTGGGGGCAGTAGAGTGTAAAATATTGACAGCCTTGGAGACAGCAGCTTCAGCAGTGACAAGAAGTAGCATCGATGGCACAAACATCAACAATTTGACACCAGATATTGGCAGCCTGGGAGCAGAGATCAATGAGAGTCAGCAGCCAGCAGGGGTGTGGCCTTCAGTTTGCCTCTGAAAAGAGAAGAGCAAGAACAGAAATGTCAAGGCAGCCAAGAGAACAAATTCACAGAACACTTGTGATATACCACATAGATTCCAAGAACTCTTTACATGGAAACAGAGGTCTTAGAATATGGGGAGAAGAGAGAGAGAAATATTGCTATGTGACTATTATTCAGGTTCTCAGAGCACCAATGTGATAGGTTTTTCTTTTCATTTTTTTATAAGATCAACCCATATATCTCTTTTAAAAAATTAAATAGAAGAGTAGAATTCTGACCCTTTGAGCCTTATTCTCAAATTCCCACTTCTTTTTAAAATTTATTTTTAAATTTTATTTTAAATTTTATTTTTTATTTATTTGACTGTGCTGGGTCTTAGTTGCAGCATGTGAGATTTACTTCTGATCAAACCCCAGCCCCCTGAATTGGGAGCATGGAGTCTTAGCCACTGGACTACCAGAGAATTTCCTTTCATTCCTCTTAAGCAATTCTTTTAGCTATTATGGTAAATGAAGATTTATCTGTCTTAAATAATCTCCCTCAAATATATTTGCTCACATATATTTCTGCATATCCATTTACCAAATTAGTTACATTGGCATTTTTATTTAAATGAATGTTTATTATTTATATTATTATAATTAGTTTATATTATTCACAGTTATGATAGTGTGTACTATGATAACATTTCATTCTTGAACAACTTTTGTTTTTCCCAATATTGATAACTGCCTTGGGCTCTTTTGGTTACTTGTTTGCTTTTTCCCATGTCAAAATCAGTAATTCAACTCCAAAACTATCCAATAGAACTAAAAAATCATTTCAGAACACATTAAAATACCTCAGATACTCTACATGTAGTTTTCTCCCTGGAAATATCCATCTTGGAACCCTCTTATCTATACTGGTTGCTCACTAGGTTTACTGCCCAGCTATCATCCTGAAATTTCCCAGCACTAAAATCCTGGGAGTTCTTTCCCCCTTGCTTATATGTCAGATCTTCTGTTTCCTGGATACTATGCCTTTCTTTTTCCTGGTTTCTTCCTTTTTCACATCACTTAGTGTTTCTGAACAGAAGTGTCATTATTTAACCTTCCTTACCAGGGTGATAATTTGCCTAGGTATAAAATTGTAGATTGGAAATAATTGTTCTTCAGAATTTTAAGGCACTGCTCCATTTTTCCTCCAGACTAACCCAATGTTCTTGTTTCATTTGCTTGTTTTCTGAGTCCCGAATTGCTTCTTCTGTCTTTGAATTTTTGTTATGGTTTGTTTGTTCTTTTGCTGTTGGTTGTCTTTGTCTCTCTTGCTTAAATCTGTTTCAACTATCTAGTGATCTTTTGTTGTTCATTCATATTTTAAAATAAGGCTCTAAAACACTGAAAGATTGTGTGCCAGACTGTCACCTGGTGAGCTTCACTGTGGAATGATGAAGCATATATGTTAAAACTTTCTAATTTTCTATATAGCTACTTTTTCCAGAGGAAAAAATCTTGAATCTTCTGGTTGGTGGGTGCTAGGGAATAAAGCTGTCATCCTTCTGGTTTTCAGCTTTGTGGGCATGGAGAAACTCAAGAGAATGAGTGGAAGGTCATCCTGCACCATATGGACTTTGTCATTCTTTATAGTATGATGCTTCTGCTTTGCCTACCACTGTGCTTGTCCCTGAATTGGAACCTGTCTTTTCAATTTATAGATCAAGCCTCCAGTCTTTGCTTTGGGCACTGGAGATAATCAATATGTTATATCAAAGAAAATAAGAGTCAGATACTTTTGCATAGGAAAAGATATCGGGAAAAAAAGAATATTTAACAGCTAAATACAGCAGATTGAACATATGGCACTTATTTCTGTTGCCTCTAGAAACTCTGCTAAAATGAGAATAAAATTCTTGAAATGAATAAATACAGTAAAGGAAGAACATAGACAGTGATGAAGCAGTCAGAGTTCTGGCAGAAAACTAGTTGGCACACTCAAAGGAAAACTGAATAGAATTTAATAAGGAAACTATTTACAAAGGTGTGGGCAGGATTAAAAGAACCAGTAAGGGACGGTGAAGTACGCTGGGGGGGCTATCACCATCTTTATGCCTGGAGGGGAATGTGGAAAGTGGACTTTTTATGTTAGCTCACAGATTAAGTCTCAATAGATTTTAAAAGATTGATATCATACAAAGTATCTTCTCTATCATAGCTTTATCACAAATAAAACTGGAAAATTCACAAATTTGAGGAAATCAAATAATATACTCTTAACAACCAAGAGGTCAAAGAAGAAATATCGAGGGAAATTAGAAAGTACTCAGAAAAGAATGAAAATAAAAACACAACATACCAAAACTTACAGGTGTAGTGAAAGCATTGCTAAAGGGGGGGAAAAAAAAACAAGAAAGATCTCAAAACAATAACATAACTTTACAATTTAAGGAACTAGAAAAAGAAGAACTAAACTCAAAGTTAGCAGAAAAAAGGAAACAACAACGATAAGGGCTTCCCTGATGGTTCAGATGGTAAAGAATCTGTCTGCTAGTACAGGAGATGTAAGTTAGATCCCTGATACTAGAAGATCCCACATACTATGGAGGGGCTAAGCCCATGCACCACAACTATTGAGCCTGTGCCCTAGAGGCCAGGAGTCACAACTACTGAGCTCACGTACCACGACTCCTGAAGCCCACATGCCCTAGAGCCTGTGCTCAGCAACAGGAGAAGCCACTGCAATGAGAAGCCCTCACACTGCCACTAGAGAATAGCCCTTGCTCACTGCAACTGGAAAAAAAGCCTGTGCAGTAACAAAGATCCAGCACAGCCAAAAATAAATAAATAAACTTTAAAAAAGAAATAAAAATTGAAATATTACCAATTCTACAGAAATAAAAAGGATTGTAACAGAACACTATGAACCACTGTATGCCAATAATTTGGATCAGTTAGTCAATCAGTTCAGTTGCTCAGTCATGTCTGACTCTGTGACTCCATGGTCTGCAGCACGCCAGGCTTCCCTGTCTATCACCAGCTCCCAGAGCTTGCTCAAACTCATATTCATCAAGTCAGACATAATATAATTTGGATAATCTAAATTAAATGGACAAATTCCTACAAACACAAAATGAACCAAGAGTAAATCACAAAGAAATAGAAAAATCTGAATAAACCCATAACTAATAAGGATGTTGAATTAGTAATCAAATATATGACAAAATCCCTAGACCTGATGACTTCATTGGTTAATTCTATAAAACATTTAAAGAAGAATTAATGCCAATATTTCTCAAACTTTTCCCAAAAACTGAATGAAGGGAAACTTCCTAACTCATTCTATGAGGTCAGCATTACCCAGATACCAAAGTCAGACAAAGACACTGCAAGAAAAAACAGCAGACCAACATCCCTTATGAATGGATGCAAATATTCTCAACAAAACACTAGTAAACCAAATTCAGCAGAATATCAAAAGGATTATATACCATGACTAAGTGGAATTCATTCCTGGAATCCAAAGATGATTCAACATGTGAAAATCAATGTAACATACTACATTAACAGAATGAAGGAAAGCCACATAAACACTTCAACTGATGCAGAAAAAGCATTTGACAAAATTGAACACCATTTCATGATAAAAACACTCAACAAACCAAGAACAGAAGACAACAAATTTCATATAATAACCACATATGAAAACACATAGTGAAAATCATACTTAATGGTGAACGTCTGAATGCTTTCCCTCAAAGATCAGGAAAAAGACAAAAACACCTGCTCTTGCCACCTCTGTTCAACACAGTACTGGAAGATCTAGCAGATAAATTAGGCAAGAAGAAGAAACAAAAGGCACTCATATTGGAAAGGAAGAAATAAAATTATCCCTTTGCAGATGATATGATCTCATATGTAGAAACCCTAAAGACTCCACAAAGAAATTGTTGTAACAAACAAATTCAACACAGTGGCAGGATTTAGTGTCAACACACAAAAATCACTTGCATTTCTATATACTACAATAAACAATCTGAAAAAAAAATACACAAGCAGTCCCATTTACAACAGCATCAGAAAGAATAAAATACTTAGAAACTAACTTAACCAAGGAGGTGAAAGGCTTGTAACAATACAGTGAAAACCACAAAACATTACCGAAGGAAATTAAAGATATAAGTAAATGGAAATAATCTATGTCCATGGATTGATAGACTTAATATTGCTAAAATGTCAATAATACCTAAAGTAATCTACAGATTCAGTGCAATCCCTATCAAAATCCCAATGACACTTTTCAAAAAATAGAAAAATTCATCCTAAAATTCATATGATGCCTCAAAGGACATTGCAAAGCCAAAGAAAATCTTGAAAAAGAAGAATAAAGCTGAAAGAGCCACAACTTCTGATTTCAAAACATATTGTAAAGCTACAGTAATCAAACTCATGTGATATTGCATAAAGACAAACATAGAGACCAATGGAATTGCATAAAACCTAGGAAAAAAATCCTCACTTATATGATCAAGTAATTTTTGACAAGGGTGCCAAGACAATTCAATGAGGAAAATACAGTCTTTTCAATAAATTATGCTGAGAAAACTGGATACCCACATGCAGAAAGAATAAAGTTGAAACTTTACCTAATCCCATATATAAAAATTAACTCAAAATGAATGAAAGACATAAGGTGTAAGACTCCAAACTATAAACCCTTAAAAGGAAACAGCTAGAAGCTTTACAATAGTGAATTTGGCAATGATTTATTGGCTATGACACCACCAGAGGCAACAAAATAAAAAAATAGGCAAACTAGACTTTATGAAAATTTTAAAATGTTGTGTATCAAAAGACGTATCAACACAGTTAAAAGGTAACCCACAATTGGACTTCCCTGCCAGTCCAGTGGTTAAGACTCTGCACTTTCACTGCAAGGGGCATGGGTTCAATCCCTGGAAAGGGAACTAAGATCACAAATGCCATTCAGTGCAACTATTAAAAAAAAAAAAAAGGCAACTCACAGAATGAGGGAAATTTTACAAAACTCCATCTGATAAAGGATTACTATCCAGAATATACAGAGAACTCCTATAACTCAACAACAAAACCCCAATTCAAAAATGGGAAAAGGCCTTGAATAGACATTTCTCCAAGAAGATATACAAATGGTCAATGACATGAAAAGATGCTCAATATCACTAATCAGTAGGAAAATGCAAATGAAATCCACTGAGATACCACCTCATATCCACTAGGATGGTAACTAACAAAAAAGAGAAAATGACCAGCACTGGCCAGGATGAGGGAGTGTAAAATGATGCAGTAAAAACAGTCTAACAAAAAGTTAAACTAGAACTACCCCCAAGACTGTATAGTTCTATTTTTAGTCATATACTCAAAAGTATTGAAAACAGGGACTCAAGCAGATACTAGCATGCCAATGTTCATTGCAGTACTATTCACAATAACTGTGAGATGGAAATAACCTAAATATCCCTCAATAAATGAAAGGATAAATGAACCGTGATATAAATACAGTGGGTATTCCTTATCCATGAAAAGGAATGGGGTTCTGATACATGCTACAGCATGAAAGAACCTTGAAAACACTATGCTAAGTAAAATAAGTCAGACACAAAAGGAAAAATGCTGAATGATTCCACTTGTATGAAATATCTAGAATAAGCAAATTCATAGAGACAGAAAGTAGACCAGAAATTACCAGGGTATAGGAGGAATGGGACTGGATGCCACGATCTTAGCTTCCTGAATGTTGAGTTTTAAGCCAATATTTTCACCCTTCTCTTTGACTTTCATCAAGAGGCTCTTTAGTTCTTCACTTTCTGCCATAAGGGTGGCGTCACCTGCATATCTGAGGTTATTGATATTTCTTCCAGGAATCTTGATTCCAGCTTGTGCTTCATCCAGCCCAGCATTTCTCATGATGTACTCTGCATGTAAGTTAAATAAGCAGGGTACAGCCTTGATGTACTCCTTTCCCGATTTGGCACTAGTCTGTTATTCCATGTCCAGTTCTAACTGTTGCTTCTTGACCTGCATACAGATTTCTCAGAAGGCAGGTCAGGTGGTCTGGTATTCCCATCTCTTTCAGAATTTTCCACAGTTTATTGTGATCCACACAGCATGGCAAATAGATGGAAAAACAATGGAAACAGGGACAGACTTTATTTTGGGGGGCTCCAAAATCATTGCAGATGGTGACTGCAGCCATGAAATTAAAAGACGCTTGCTCCTTGGAAGAAAAGTTATGACCAACCTAGACAGCATATTAAAAAGTAGAGACACTACTTTGCCAACAAAGGTTCATCTAGTCAAGGCTATGGTTTTTCCAGTGGTCATGTATGGATGTGAGAGTTGGACTATAAAGAAAGCTGAACACAGAAGAATTGATGCTTTTGAACTGTGGTGTTGGAAAAGACTTGAGAGTCCTTTGGACTGCAAAGAGATCTAACCAGTCCATCCTAAAGGAAATCAGTCCTGAATATTCATTGGAATGTCTGATCCTAAAGCTGAAAGTCCAACACTTTGGCCACCTGATATGAAGAACTGACTCGTTGGAAAAGACACTGATGCTGGGAAAGACTGAAGGCAGGAGGAGAAGGGGACGATAGAGGATGAGATGGTTGGATCGCATCACCGACTGTATGGACATGAATTTGAGTAAGCTCTGGGAGTTGGTGATGGACAGGAAAGTCTGGCGTGCTGCAGTCCATGGGGTTGCAAAAAGTTGGACATGACTGAGCAACTGAACTGAATTTAGGGAAAATGGGGAGGATAAGGAGTTACGGCTTAATGGGTACAGAGTTTCTGACTGAGGTAATGAGAAAGTTTTGAAAATAGATTGTGGAGGTGACTGCACAACACTGAGAATGTAATTAATGCCACTGAATTGTACTTAGTAAATGGTTAAAATGGTAAGCATTTTGTTATATATATTTTACCATAATGAAAATAAAAACCTATGAAAGAAAGTAAGGAAGTGAAATCACTCAGTTGTGTCTGACTCTTTACGACCCCATGGACTGTAGCCTACCAGGTTCCTCCGTCCATAGGATTATCCAGGCAAGAATACTGGAGTGGGATGCCATTTCCTTCTCTAGGAGATCTTCCTGACCAAGGATTGAACCCAGGTCTCCCGCATTGTTGGCAGACGCTTTACCGTCTGAGCCACCAGGCAAGTCCCCTGGCAGGTTGGTATAAACCCCTGACAGGGTTTCTGCCATAAACCATATGCTGCTGCTGCTAAGTAGCTTCAGTCATGTCCGACTCTGTACGACCGCATAGACGGCAGCCCACCAGGCTCCCCCGTCCCTGGGATTCTCCAGGCAAGAACACTGGAGTGGGTTGCCATTTCCTTCTCTAGGGCATGAAAGTGAAAAGTGAAAGTGAAGTCCATATGAGGTCACCACAAAACACAGAGCAGGGCTCCTCACTTGCTTCACGCAGGGCGTGTCATTTATTCACACAAGCATGCTGTAGAGTCAGTAAAGTACGGCAGAAAACATGTTTGTTAGGAGAACAAAGAACTAGAGCTCCAAGCCTCCTTACCTTAACCTATGGGAAATAGAAAAAAGGGTGAAATTAAGGTCTCTATGCATTATTTATTATCCCATGTCTACTGCCTTTCTCCAGATTAATAATTAAATATTTGCTTAGAACTGCTCTGGTGGTTCAGACTGTAAAGAATCTGCCTGCAATGCGGGAGACCTGGGTTCAATCGCTGGGTTGGGAAGATCCTCTGGAGGAGGGCATGACAACCCACTCCAGTATTCTTGCCTGGAGAATCCCCATGGACAGAGGAGCCTTGCAGGCTGCAGTGCACGGGGTCTCAAAGAGTTGGACACGACTGAGTGACTAAGCAGAGGGCATGCCATTATTTATTATCCCAAGTCTACTGCCTTTCTCCAGATTAATAATTAAATATTTGCTTAGAACTGTAGTTTACAAGATTTACATGGGAGTTGGATGTAAAATATTCTGGCAGTACCATACTTGTTTGGGAAACTCTGGCATACAAGGTAGTTTCTTAAAGTACAGTCTGAGGATCACCAGCATCAGAATTACCTTAGGATGCTGATAAAATGCAGATTCTTGGCTCCAACCAAGATCTACCAAAATAGAAGTTTTAGAGTAAAGCTTATGAACCTGCATTTTAACTATCCTTCCAAAGAGAAACTATAGTTAGATTTTAGGCAATCGTATTTATGTGAGGCTTCCTAAATTTGGAGAGAAGGCCTGTGCCTGATAGTTCCCTGGAATTTTGGATAGAAGAAATTTTGAAGACTTCAAGACTTCAAGAAGTTCAAGATAGAACACTTGAAAGACTTGGGCTAAATTAACCCAACTTCGGAGTTGCTGAAGGAGTGAATAAGACTTCTTTATCTAGACTGAAGAGAATAAAATTTTAAAAGGGAAAAGGTAACCATTTTCTACATATTTGAGGTTTATATTCAAGAGCTTGAATAACAGAAAGGTGTTAGCTGTGTTCTGTTTTCAGGGTGAAAAAACTGGCATGCAATAGTATTATACTGTGCTCATTGTGCATGCAACTCCGGGTCTGATTATGGCATCATACAGCGTGATTTTAAATGAGACCCAGAATAGGGGAATGCCTTCTTATGTAGTGTATAGCACTGATTTTCAAACCACAGTGTGCATTAGAATTGCCTCACCTTCCTCATGCCCCCCCACCCCAGAAATTCTGATTCAGAAGGCTTAAAGCAGGACCCAGAAGTCATTAAAAAATAAATACACCCAAAATAAATAAATAAATAAATACATAAATACATAAATAACTCTAGGATATTCTTATGCAGATGGCCCATACTTGGAAAAACACTTGAGTTGCACTTGATATGTCCTGAAATAGCTCTCTGGCTTCCTGGGCAGAATATTAACGGAACACTTGTAAAAAGGACTGAACTACCCATTTTATGAGTCCTAAGCAGTGAGCTAGCAAGGACTGAAGAATCAGCAACACGTAGGTAGAGGCTGGACACTTCTGATACTTGGTTAAGCTCCTCGGAGAGGGAAAGCAACACTCTATAGTCTTCCTGACTTTTAACAGTAAAACAATAGCAGTAACAATAAACCCACCCCAACCCCCCCACCACACACACAAATTTGCCAGTCAGTGGTGGATGCACACTTTACCCACTAGGGGGAGCCCAAGGATTTCCACACACAAGCTTCATCCCCTGGGGGAGGAAATCTGATACAGGCCAAGGACATTTGGGGACTTTATTGCTAAGGAAGGAGCAAAGAATGAAAGGATCTAAAAAGCTAAAAGCCCTTGCTTACATGCAGAATGTCCTTTCTTTCTGGCTGCCATTCAAATCTTTGCATCTTAAAAAGTAGTGCTCTGAGGCAGCCTAGGCCAGATTTGCCAGGATTGTTAAAGAAGAAATTATTCTAACAATACCACACTGTATACTTCAAAGTTGCAAAGTATACTTCAAAGTTGCAAAGTTCAAAGTTCTCAGTACTCGTTCCCCCACCCCCCCAAAAGGTACTGTGTGAAATTAACCTTATTGTGGTAATCATTTCACAATGTATTCGTGAATCAAATCACTATGTCGTACACCTTAAACCTGCACAATGGAAAGTGTCATTTGTATTTCAATAAAGTTGGAAAAAGAACAAGTTATTCTGACACTTTTTTTAAATGGTAAGGAAAACTTTATTCAAGACTATTGCAGCAGATGTCAAGATTATTCCAATGGGGAAAGAGATCAGGCTCAACTCTGAATATAGTACAAATGGGGATTCACAGCCAAGGAGCAGAAAGGGGAGATCAGTGGATAGAAAACTCAGTGGATGGAAAATTATTAAAAGGAGAAATCAAATGTAGGGATCTTGGTAAACTGACTTAGCAGGATTCTGTCTGAAAGCTGGCCAAGGACTTAGGAACATCAAAGGTAAGGGGTGAAGAATTTGATCAGATATTGAGAGTTATCAGGTATTAAAGAGACTTGAGAGTCTGAACTAATCCGTCAGGATTCTTGTGAAAACTAGGCTATGCAGGCCTGGGCCTATTTGCTGCTGTTGTTCAGTCGTTCAGTTGTGTACAACTTCTTGCGACCCCATGAATTGCAGCATGCCAGGCGTCCCTGTCCTTCACTATCTCCCAGAGTTTGCTCAAACTCATGTCCATTGAGTCAATGATGCCATCCAACCATCTCATCCTCTCTTGTCCCCTTCTCCTGCCTTCAATCTTTCCCAGCATCAGGGTCTTTTCCAATGAGTAGGCTCTTCATATCAGGTGGCCAAAGTTTTGGAGCTTCAGCATCAGTCCTTCCAAAGAATATTCAGGGTTGATTTCCTTTAGAGTTGACTGGTTTGATTTCCTTGCAGCCCAAAAGACTCTCAAGAGTCTTCTCCAGCACCATATTTCAAAAGCATCAATTCTTTGGTGCTCAGCCTTCTTTCTGATTCAACTCTCACATCCATACATGACCAATGGAAAAACCATAGCTTTGACTATGTGGACCTTTGTTGGTATGTGATGTCTCTGCTTTTTAATATGCTGTCTAGGTTTGTCATAGATTTTCTTCCAAGGAGCAAACATCTTCTAATTTCATGGCTGCAGTCACCATCTGCAGTTATTCTGGAGCCTAAGAAAATAAAGTCTGTCACTGTTTCCATTTTTTCTCCATCTATTTGTCATGAAGTGGTGGGACCAGATGCCATGGTCTTAGTTTTTTGAATGTGTATGTGTATGTGTATGCATGTGCATGTGTGCTCAATTGCTCAGTCATGTTCAACTTTTTACAACCCCATGGACTGTAGCCCGCCAGGCTCCCCTGTCCTTGGAATTTTTCAGGCAAGAATACTGGAGCAGGTTGCCATTTGCTACTCCAGAGAATCTTCCTGACCCAGGGATTGAATCTGTATCTCTTGCATCTCTTGCATTGGCAGGTGGATTCTTTACCACTGTGCCACCTGGGAAGCCTATATATACACACACACACACACACACACATGTATATATATACACCTATACATATATATATATATGTGATATATGTGTGTATATATACACACAAACACACACATACATACATACAGTGGAATATTAGCCATTTAAAAAATGAAATAATACCATTTATAGCCACATGGATGGACCTAGAGATGATCATACTAAACCAAGTGCTAATGGCAGAAGAGAAAGACAAATACTACATTACATCTTGTGGAAAAACCTGAACAAACTTGTTGACTAACTCAATACCATGTATCACTTATAAGTGGTATCTAAAGTACAACACAAATGAACATATCTATGAAACAGAAATAGACTCTCAGACTGAAAACAGACTTGTGGCTGCCAAGAGGGAAGGAAGAGGGGTGGGGAGGGGAGGATTAGGAATTTACGATTAGCAGATGCAAACTATTATATGTAGGAAGAATAAACAACAAAGTCCTGCTATATAGCACATGGAACTGTATTCAATATCCTGTGATAAACCATAGTGGAGAAGAATACGTATATATGCATAACTGAGTCATTTTGCAGCATACTAGAGATAACACAACACTGCAAATCAACTATACTTCAATAAAATTTAAAATAAAAGTAGTATATTTTGAACTGAAATAAGATCATAACATGTGCTTTGCAATCTATTTTATCCAAATGATAAATCATGAATGTTCTGCTTTATAGCCTTCAAATACACAGGTTTGCTTTTCATAAAACTTTTATACTTCTGGGAAAAAGATGGCAGTTTGAGAAGACATGGCTGATTCCTCTCCTTCCCTTTTCTTCTACCCTACCAAAATGACTAAAGAAATGTAAAATAAAGAACAATCCGTGTCAGTACTGAGATAGAGAAAAGCATCCAAATATCAGATATTTTGAGGAATTTTACTAGATTTAGGGCAGCTGATATTAAAGAACACATAGGTAGGTTTGCCAGATTTAGCAAATAAAAATACAGGGTGCCCAGTTCAATATGAACTTCAGATACCAATATATAATAAATAATTTTTAGTATAAAAACTATACTACTGGCTCAGGCAATATTTGTTGTTTATCTAACATCTGAATTTACTGGGCATCCTGTATTCTGTCTGGTGATCATACTCAGAGCCCATTCACAGCTTCCCTGAAGAAACTTCAAGACCAGGAAGGAAGGAAGGAGAGAAGAAAGAAAGAAGGGGGGGAGGGTGAGACAGAGAGGGGTGTTAACAGTTTAGATTTGGAGGGAAAAGCACTGGGATTGACAGGCATGGTGAGGTTGACTGGAAAAGCTGTATTTAGGGTTCCAATTAGTTGTTAAGGATCCTGTGGGCCGTAGTGGCCTTACGCTCCAAAGCTGTCAATGATACTAAGTTGTAGAAAGCCTAAGGTAGGAAAATGGGCCCTCTCACACACTGCTAGTGGATGAATAATTTTAAAGCAGTTTTTCTAGAGAACAATTTGGCTATCTGTCAAACTCTATCAAAAGCTTTAAAACATGTATACACTTTAACTTATCAATATCACTTCCAGGAATTTATTCTAAAGAAACTGTGTGATCTTTAGAGTATTGTTCATAATAACAAAGAAATGGGCACAACTTAAATGAGAAACAGTAGGGGAATGTTCAAGTTATGGTATGCCTACACAGTAAGAAATATACTATGCAGTCATTAAAAATGATTCCATAGATTATTTATTGACAGGAAGACTTTTTTTCACAGTATAATTTTTTTTTAAAGCCAAGCTACAAAACTGCATTATGATAAGATACTATTTTTGAAAGAATATAGATATTTAAATATATACACACTTTATGCATAAAGAATGACTGAAAGGGTATATACTAAATGTTACCAGTAGTTTTCTCTAATTAATTGAATATGGGTGGTTAGTGTTTTCTTTTCACTTATTATCTATTTTATATATTTTCTTCAAAATATTTATTACCAGGGTTAATGTTTTTAAGTTTTAAAAACTTTCTGATTGGTGATTTTATACTTTTGAGTAATTATAAAACAAGATTGCAATTATAAAATAGGCTTTAACATTAAGGAGAATCTAGTCCAGATAAATCAACACTGAGTTTCAACTGGATGCCAGGCCCTGTGATACAAGCTGGGGATAGACAGGAGTTGGACACACTCTCCGCCCCCGCCCACCCTTCCCCCGCCTGCCAAGAGTCTAAAGTCCACATTCTTTGGGGGAGGTTCCTCGGTTCTTGGCCTTGCTGGCTCCAAAAACTGAGAATAGCATTGAAACAAGTATACTATCAAGGATGAAACAGATCACCAGCCCAGGTTGGATGCCTGAGACAAGTGCTCAGGGCTAGTGCACTGGGAAGACTCAGAGGGATCGGATAGGGAGGGAGGCGGGAAGGGGGATTGGGATGGGGAACACATGTAAATCCATGGCTGATTCATGTCAATGTATGGCAAAAACCACTACAATAATGTAAAATAATTAGCCTCCAACTAATAAAAATAAATAAAAATGAAAGGAAAAAAAAACCCATTTGTCAGCCCATTCAAGATCACCCCTCGTTTTAACCAAATTCACAGAAGTTGATGAACAAACTAAGATAATGTATTAATTTGTGCTGAGAATTATCACAGTCACATGGGCTAGGATAATCCTCTAAGCATGACCAAAACATTTTTCACCCTTATGGGGTGAACTACATAGGGAACCAAAATATGATTAGCATCTTGTTTATTGAGATTGGAATCATACCAGGGGCAGGCCGTAACTTAAAAGTCCAATGAGACCTGGTGTTAGTACGCTTCTCCTCAATAAACATGGCCCTGCCAATGAAATTACCGCACAATTGCACTCATCTCACACTCTAGTAAAGTAATGCTCAAAATTCTCCAAGCGAGGCTTCATTGTGAACCATGAACCATGAACTTCCAGATGTTCAAGCTGGACTTAGAAAAGGCAGAGGAACCAGAGATCAAATTGCCAACATCTGTTGGATCATCAAAAAAGCAAGAGAGTTCCAGAAAAGCATCTATTTTTGCTTTATCGACGATGCCAAAGCCTTTGACTATGTGGATCACAACAAACTGTGGAAAATTCTTAAAGAGATGGGAATACCAGACCACCTGACCTGCCTTCTGAGAAATCTGCATGCAGGTCAAGAAGCAACAGTTAGAACTGGACAGGAATAACAGACTGGTTCCAAATCGGGAAAGGAGTACATCAAGGCTGCATAATGTCACCCTGCTTATTTAACTTATATGCAGAGTACATCATGAGAAATGCTGGACTTCATGAAACACAGGCTGGAATCAAGATTGCCAGGAGAAATATCAATAACCTCAGATATGCAGATGACACCACCCTTATGGCAGAAAGTGAAGAGGAACTAAAAAGCCTGTTGATGAAAGTGAAAGAGAAGAGTGAAAAAGTTAGCTTAAAACTCAACATTCAGGAGTGGGAACAGGCCCTGGGCCCAGAATTTGGGCGCCCGCTGCTCGAAAGCGGCCTGCGCCATGGCCACCTCCGCCGCCTCCTCGGAGCATTTCGAGAAACTGCACGAGATCTTCCGCGGCCTCCATGAAGACCTACGAGGGGGTGCCGGAGCGGCTCCTGGGGATGGCAGGGACAGAAGAGAAGAAGAAGTTGACCAGAGATTTCGATGAAAAGCAACAGGAAGCAAATGAAACGCTGGCAGAGATGGAAGAGGAACTACGTTACGCTCCCCTATCTTTTCGTAACCCTATGATGTCTAAGCTTCGAACCTACCAAAAGGACCTTGCTAAACTCCATCGGGAAGTGAGAAGTACGCCTTTGACAGCCACTCCTTGGGCCCGAGGAGACATGAAATATGGTACATACGCTGTGGAGAATGAGCATATGAATTGGCTACAGTCTCAAAGGACATTGCTTCTGCAAGGCACTGACAGCCTGAACTGGGCCACCCAGAGTATTGAGCGTTCTCATCGTATTGCCGCAGAGACTGACCAGATTGGCTCAAATCATAGAAGAGCTGGGGGAGCAACGTGACCAGCTGGAACGTACCAAGAGTAGACTGGTAAATACAAGTGAAAACTTGAGCAAAAGTCGGAAGATTCTCCGCTCAATGTCCAGAAAAGTGGCAACCAACAAGCTGCTGCTTTCCGTCGTCGTCTTACTGGAGCTAGCCATTCTGGGAGGCCTGGTTTATTACAAATTCTTTCGCAGGCGTTGAACCTCCTACAGGGAAGGGTTTGTGGACCAGAACTGTGACTTTGTGAATGAATGGCCTTAGAGGTGTGGAAAAAATCTTATTGCTGCTGTGAACTAGCCGTTCAAGAAGGCACTGTGTAGCCAGACTGTGGGTGGAGGGAGGAAGACGGAAAACCACTGATATGTGAAGGAACAGCAATAAGACCAGTATGATATAGCAAGGTAATAAATGTCGTTTATGACTTCTTAAAAAAAAAAAAAAACACAAAAACTCAACATTCAGAAAACTAAGATCATGGCATCTGGTCCCATCACTTCATGGGAAATAGATGGGGAAACAGTGGAAAAAGTGGCTGACTTTATTTTTTGGGGCTCCAAAATCACAGCAGATGGTGACTGCAGCCATGCAATTAAAAGATGCTTGCTCCTTGGAAGAAAAGTTATGAACAACTTAGACAGCATATTAAAAAGCAGAGATATTACTTTGCCAACAAAGGTCCATCTAGTCAAAGCTATGGTTTTTCCAGTAGTCATGTATGGATATGAGAGTTGGACTATAAAGGAAGCTGAGCGCCGAAGAATTGATGCTTTTGAACTGTGGTGTTGGAGAAGACTCGAGAAGACTCGAGAGTCCCTTGGACTGCAAGGAGATCCAACCAGTCCATCCTAAAGGAGATCAGTCCTGAATATTCATTGGAAGTTCTGACGCTGAAGCTGAAACTCCATTACTTTGGCCACCTGATGCAAAGAACTGTCTCATTGGAAAAGACCCTGATGCTGAGAAAGATTGAAGGTGGGAGAAGGGGATGACAGAGGATGAGATGGTTGGATGGCATCACTGACTCAATGGACATGAATTTGAGTAAGCTCCAGAAGGTGGTGATGGACAGGGAGGTCTGGTGTGCTGCAGTGTATGGGGTTGCGAAGAGTTGGACACGACTGAGTGACTGAATTGAACTGAACTGCCAATGAAACCTTAAGTACAAGTGTGAGACCGTCTCTTCCCAGGACAGTAGAAGCTGGATGGACCTTGCCAATATTCACCCCAGATGCTCTCTTATGAAAATCTTCCCAGAATAACTAATATACCTCCATTTACTTCTGATTTCACTGTCCACATATACCCTCATAATTTGCTCAGATCTGGAGCCATTCCATTTCTTCAAAGTAATTTTTGTCTCTTTTCTTCTCTGTAATTTTTTTGTTTATATAGTTTAAAGATTATCTTATTTTCTTAATTTTCCTTTCTTAAAAGCCATCTAATTTATACATTGACATACAACAAATTTTAACTAGTAAACATATTTTTTAATTAGGAAAAAATATTTCAAATTTAGAGAGGAAATAATGGAAAGCATTTGGTGAAGAAGTTAGGAACCATCACACAAGGCTTTCTATAACTGCTCATTTGCCCTTCAACCATGATCATCCTGGGGTAAAATTCTTATGCTCAAAAGTGAAACTAAGCCCCTACTACATGGGTAGAAGACACGAGGCACAGCTCTCTCTCCTGAAGTGGTCATAAGGAGTTGCCACTGGTGTGGCTTCCTTCGTTGCCAACTAAGCTACCCAAATTTTCTGTAATTGGAACCAAAGTCCACACAGTCTACTTCACATTCAAGAACATGGTGTACCCACTGTGGGTCATCCAAAAGGCAAATTAAGTACATTCCTAGAGTGCTGGCAACGCTTGGGCAACACACACACACACACACACACAAAATTTGGAAGTATTCAATATTTGAGAGTTTTTTTTTAAAAGGCATTCAAATAGTCATCATGCAAAATTCAAAACAAACAAATCATAGAACTTACTAGATTTCTTGATGTTTACTTTAAGGTTTAGTATATTTCGCTGTTTTGTTTTTTAATTTCACACATGGATTTAGAGCCTCTAAACTCTTAATCCAGTACTGGGGATATTAATTCTAGTATAAATGCTATTAGAATTTTTAACATTAAAACCATGTTCATTAGGCAATTACATCTATGAATTCTAAATTTCAGCATGTTTCAGCCACTGGATACATACTTGACTCCTTCTAAGAAGCCATGAAAAGTTTTTCACAACTCCTTTCATCACACATCAAAATAGCTCTCAAAGTTAATTATACTTAGGGTTTTGTGCCAAAACCCCAACAATTAACAATCATTATTTTTTAAGTATTGAGAGTGCAGTATAAGCTATCAAACTACATGTCAAAACCTGGTCTCTGCCCCAAGGCTTATCAGATAAATTACAAAAACAAACTCATTCAGACTACTCACTGCATCAAACTAAAAAGCAAGGCTAAACTTGAATGACACAAACTTCTGGAAACTTTTCTATAAATCCCTAATAAGTTACCATAATTCTAACCAGAATTATTTGTTGGTTTGAAGGTAGAATTCTGTATTTTTTTTTTTTTTAATCTACTAACAATGGCACTGCCAATGTTCCAGGAAATAATATTTAACTTAAGAAGAGAATGCTACAGTTGTAATATAATTTCAGTTACTCTCATTGTCCCAAATGAAAAAAATCAAACAGCAACATAAAACTCTTGGATATCACCTAGATTCTCCTTAATCATGAGTGAACTGAAATATATCAAGCTATTGTAACAAGAACCTCAACAGCAGTAGCATACTGCAAAGAGATTTTAATATTTACTTTTCTTTCATTAAAAAAACCATCCATCAGTACCAGTATGTCTGCCTGACAAAAATATTACAGGAGACATCTTTTGTGGCATCTGTCTATTCCTACTGCTCCTCCTTTTCCCTTGGCCTCCAGAGACTACAACCTCAAATCACAAGACTGGAGCTGAGTCAGGCTTGTTTATACAAGGCTTAATCAACTGTGGCCAAGGGTGGTATCTTAGGAGAGGCCTAGTTTGTTTTCATTGTATAACACTCCACACAGTAGAACTCTTAAAACATAATAAAAATGTTTGACCCCACCCTTGACCACAGTTGACTGGGCCAGGAGCAGACACATGACCCAAACTAGACCAATCAGAATCTCATCCCAAGAAATCTGGAATTAGAACTAAGGGATTCAACCTTTCTTTAGATGACTAGACCTAAAACATGGAGGTTGGGTCCAGTGGGGATGGGGTGAGGGCATCTTCACCTGTGAGGAGGACTGGAGAAGGATAGGAAGCCAGTCTGCAGACAGAAAATGAAGCACAAGGGCAGAGATGAGAGAGAGAGGGTGTCTATTGAGTATTTAACACCATACTCTCCCATAACCTTATATTGTGTTGTTGTTCAGTCACTCAGTTGTGACCAACTCTTTGCGACACCATGGACTGTAGTACACCAGGCTTCCCTGTCCTTCACCATCTCCCAGAGCTTGCTTAAACTCATGTCTGTTGGGTCAGTGATGCCATCCAACTACCCTGTCCTCTGGAAAAGGTAGTATTCTCTATATTACCTTATATAGAATACTACTTTTTGTTTTAAGCCCCTTTAGTTGACTGCTGTTATTTCCAATCTAACATCTTAACTCAACCTGGTCACTCTGACATGGAACTGAGAGTTTTATGTTTCCTTATACAAAGACATAAGAAAAACATTTGCCTAAATTATTAGGGTGGGCCTAAATCCTTTTGAAACACATGAAAAAAACTCACCATGGTGAACATGTGGGTAAAAAAGCTTCATTCAGCAGACTTCATCAAAGGAGCTATTCTCTAAGAATTTGATAAATAGCCTTGCCCAGCATAACATTATTTTCAATATATCAAAAGCCTTGAAAATACTAAATTTAAATTTGTAAAAATGAAGATTTATATTATGTTTAAGAGAGCTACTGCATAGAGTATTATACAATGAAAACAAACTAGGCCTCTCCTGGGCTTCCCTAGTGGCTCAGCTGGTAAAGAATCTGCCTACAATGTGGGAGACCTGGGTTCGATCCCTGGGTTGGGAAGATCTCCTGGAGAAGGGAACGGCTACCCACTACAGTATTCTGGCCTGGAGAATTTCATGGACTGAATAGTCCATGGGGTCACAAAGAGTCGGACACGACTGAGTGACTTTCACTTTCAGTTTATCCTAGGAGATAGTATCACTGTCTCCTAGGATACCACCAGTAGTTTGTGTTCAACCAAAAAATACACCATGGTAAAAAATAAAATATAGTACATATACCTTAGGAAAAAAAATATTAAATAGAACTTGGAAAAGGGCCATCTGACTATTCTGATCAGGTAGGAGAATTTTAGAAACCTCTTCAAGGACTCCTGAGAATTATTCAACAATAATTAGAAATGTAGATGACATTATCTTCTGTCATAAAACTTTTTTCAGCATCCAGTGACATTTATTGAACATCTAACATGGGCAGTTCAGTTTTGTCGTCGTTCAGTCGTGTCCGACTCTTTGCAACCCCATGAATCATAGCATGCCAGGCCTCCCTGTCTATCACCAACCCCCAGAGTTTACTCAAACTCATGTCCATCGAGTCGGTGATGCCATCCAGCCATCTCCTCCTCTGTCGTCCCCTTCTCCTCCTGCCCCCAATCCCTCCCAGTATCAGGGTCTTTTCCAATGAGTCAACTCTTCGCATGAGGTAGCCAAAGTATTGGAGTTTCAGCTTCAGCATCAGTCCTTCCAATGAACACCCAGGACTGATCTTCTTTAGGATGGACTGGTTGGATCTCCTTGCAATCCAAGGGACTCTCAAGAGTCTTCTTCAACACCGCAAAAACCTTGTTATCTTGTTTACTGCTATATTCTCTTTGCTTAGCACAGTCTTGGCATATAAAAGGCACAGTAAATATTTCTAGATAAAAAAATGAATGTTGAAAAATAAGAATCAATCCATGTTATCTGGTAAGTAGAGAATCAAATAATGTCCAATGAGATAATGACCAAAAGATGATTTTAAAACAATCCTCTTTTGTATATATTATATAAAAAATTCATATGAATTGGTAAAATAGGAATACCATAATTATAAATGGACAGGGAATATGAATAGTTCATAGGAGAAAAAATTACCCTTATTAATAAAAAGTAATAACAATGTTGATCATTAGGACTGATCTAAGAGAAATAAGTTGAAAAATTACTCTGTCTAATAATTTAAAAGTTGATGAAATATAGTTTTGGGGAGGGTATGGTGAAACTGGTATATTCCTACACTGCTTTGGCAGACTAAAATATATTTTATAGAAACTATCAGTAATTATTTTGCTGAAGTAAAGTTCTGAAAATTGATTCTGAGGATGGCCATCAAAAGAAGGAAAAATGATATCTATGAAAATGTTTACTGTGAAATATTTTTATATATGTTTCAGTGTTTAGAAATTAAATGTTATTTATAATAATAAAAACCTAAAATCAACCTAACAGGAGCATCATTATGCAAATTACAGTACTTCATTCAGTAGACAGTATGCAGTTTTTTAAGAAGATAAATACAGAAAATACATGGAAATACAAGAAATGCAATAAAATATACTTGGAAAATATACATGGAAAAGTAGCTATGATATACATTAAGTGAAAAAAGTTGAAAATAAAATTTTATTACACTATGACCTTACTAATTACACTGTGACAGTCAAATAATAAATATATATCCATATACACAAGTCCTAAAAGTAAAATGAAAGTTTAATTTGTTGGAATGGTGCAACTGTCTTATTTAGATTCTAGATATAATTCTAAATCTACTGATACAATGTTATTTGGGTAATAAAATAAAGTAAGATATCCCTTTTTTCTGAAGAAAAAATAGAATTTTAGGAAAAAGAACAGAGAGTTAAACAGACACACATAGAGGGTTAAGACTTAATGGCAACTAAGACCCATTACAGGCAAATAAATAAATATATTTTAAAAAATGACTTAAGTCTGAAATCTTTTTAAATTCCACTTCCCACAAATGAGTAAATTCTAGGCAGACTATTTCAAAGTATGATAAAAATTCTGTTGCTTCAAAATGGAGTGTCTACAACATTGAACAAAAGAAGCCAGGCACAGATGGGTACATACTGTGTGATTTTACTTACATAAAATCTGGGAGCTGGCAAATTTATGATGTGCATACTTTTAACACCTGCAAATTATACCTCAATAAAGAACAGAAATGATCTGTAATCAGATAAGATCATTTCACAGAACTGAAAACCAGACAGAGACATTGAGAAGATTTCATTTTCCTTAAATTGCCTATTTGGAATTTAATAAAGCTTTTCTAGGTGTTTTGAGTAATCCACCCTTACTAAACCACCTTGGGTAAGTGTGGGTGGTCATGAATGGTGAGATGTTTATTTAAATACTTATTATGGCTCACATTGGCCAGACGGAGTGTACATCTTAAAGGCCACTGCTGCCTCTCCTCGTCAAATGATTGGGTGGATTCTCTTTCATAAAGAGTTATGTTATGTACATGATAGACTCTTAAAGGAATCCAAGAAGTAAGACCATTTAGGTCCCAGTCTGGAAATCTGTGGCTAACACAGAGAAGAGGAATTGTACTGCAACATGAGATCCTGGCTGCAGAGGAAGGAATCCCAAGCTCCAGGAACATCATACAGTGTATCAGACTATAAAGGGGAACTTGACCTACTATTTGCATCTTCATGTTTTGGGTAATTGTTCTCCCCAGATAAATTATTTTGGAAGTTCTTTATGCACATTTAATATGAAAACAGAGAAATTATTAAATGCTGTAATAGAGTGACAGGAAGCCTTGTAGAGTAGAAAAAGCAAGGACTTGAAAGTAAACAAAATCAGGAGTCAAATTCTAGCTCTTCCACTTCCTAAATATGTGACTATGGAGAAATGATCCAATTCTTCTAAACTTCCATTTCTTTGCCTGTGAAATGAGGTTTATAATACCTGCCATATATTGCTATCTTAAGGACTGCAGACTACATGAGTGCCTGGCATGCTGAGCATACAATGGTGTCGGTAACTGTTAAATATTAAGAGAACCGGATACCAGCCATTCTCAGCACTTATGGCTGAATGGCTTTGTTCAAGACACTCATGTTTTTCATTTATAAAAAAAGCCAAGAACATCTACCATGGCTTCTGAACTTAATTTGCAAGCAGTCTATTTTTGTTCTTTCTTGTGCTCCTACATGTGTCTACTGAAATAAGCACTTTAACACTAGATACTAGAAAATGGGGAAAAGGTCTATTTATTGGATATGTACAACACAAAAGGAAAAAAAAAATCAGAAATGGTAAATGGCAACAACACCTAACCTCCATTTGAGGCCCAAGGCAGAAAATTCTCCTGAAAGGGTGGATGAGAATGGCAACTGACTTCAGGTTGCTGACCTCATTTTTAGCAGTGATTTCATTGCTCTAATTTTTATTTTTTTATTTTATTTTTAAAAAAATATTTATTTACTTATTTGCACCAGGTCTTTAATTGCGGCATGCAAACTCTTTAGTTGTGGCATGTGGGATCTAGTTCCCTGACCAGGGATCAAACCTGGGTCCCCTGCACTGGGAGCATGGAGTCTTAGCCACTGGACCACCAGGGAAGTCCCATTGCTCTAATTTTTAAATGTTCATTTTGTTCTTGAATGAAATCAAGATAGTCAAGTTTCAAATATATCACTCAGGGTCACAGACAAGATGGCAGAGTAGACGAACATGAGCTCATCTCTTTTTACTGGAACACCAGAATCACAACTAACTGCTGAACAACCATTGACAAAAAGGTACTGGAACCTTCTAATAAAATACCTTACATCCAAAGACAAAGAAGAAGCCACAATAAGATGATAGGAGGGAGGCAAGTGCAATAAAATCAAACCCCATACAGGCCAGGTGGGCGACCCACAAACTGGAAAATACACTGCAGAAGTTCTCCCATAGGAGTGAAAGCATGAAGTCTGTATGCAAGCCTCTTAGGTAACATCCACCAGGCTTCAACCACAATCACAGAAAGACAAAATGAGATGGCAGAGAAATATGTCCCAGGTGAAAGAACAAGACAAAACCTCAGAAGAACAACTAAGTGAAGTGGAGATAGGCAATCTACCTTTAAAAGAATTCACAGTAATGACAGTAAAGATGATCCAAGATGTCCTAAATGAATGGAAGCATAGATGGAGAAAATAAAAAGGAATGTTTAACAAAGAACTAGAAGAACTAACAAACAGATGAACAATAACTGAAATAAAAAATATACTAGAAGGAATCAAGTATATCACCCAAACAAGCAAACAGTGGCTTCCTATTGGCGTAGGGTCTATCTTCCTATAGTGCTTGACTCCAGAGCAAGGATAGTTACCCCATCTCATCTCTCGCTGCTGAGAGTGGGCATAAGGCCAAGATAGGGGCAGTTATCTTCCTTTTATTTCTCAGGCTCAAGGTGCCTTATTTAGGGAAAAGAAAATGGCAATACCAGAAATAAAAATGCTTGTCCTGCCAGTCTGGGCCAAGCAGTACAAAATGATCTGATCCATTGTATATTTTAAACTAAAACACTGTTGCTTTCTGAACCCAGAATAGCATGGCCTGTGTTTCTCTATTTAAAAGGGGAAAAGAAAATCACAACTCTGCATGGGAAAATTCCCCAAAAAAGGCTTACGCCTGACTTTACCCCTTTTTCTTCACACCAACCAAGGTTAGATAATCACAAACAGAACTTTACCCTACTTCCTAGGATTGTTGTAAGGATTAAATGAAATAAAATTACTCTGTCAAGTGCAAAATGCCACACAAATATTAGTCAGGTTATTACATGAAGGAAACTGGTATCATTCCAGGTTTGTGCTGGAGACAGCAACAATGAACTAAACAGACAGCTGGGCAAATCTGCTAGACAGGAAGCATGTCTGACTCTTGAACACAGGCTAGATTCCCTTCTGCTGAGCTATACCTGCCAGACTGGAAGCCCCTCGTGCTCCAGTCATGAATGGACACGTCCTGTCCAGGGCTTCCAAGGCCTCACCCCAGTCTGGCCTTTGGCTCCACCCTGCAGTGCTGGCCCAGGGCCAAGTCTGGGTTAACTTCCCCTTCTAGTTTGCCTGGTACTGCCTTTCCGGTACCATCAGGCATTAAGCCAGAGTCAGGTTTTGCAGAGCACAAGTGGCCCAAGAATGAAAACATTCCTTCCTTCATACTAGGGAACTTCCCTCCTCTTTCCCCTAAAATCATTCCTATTTCTACTTCTCTGGTTCTCATCTGCTCCAGGGCTCCAGATTAAGGTGTGGGAGGTCAAGAAGCTAAGATAAGAGGGAAGGAACAGTTTGTCTCATTGATCATTCCTCTAAATTGAGTCTCAACTGCTCTCCACTAGTGCTACTTCCTTGCTAACTCCTTGCTTTCAGGAGCTGGAACGTAATAGGTTCTTAATAACTATTAGCAAAAGGAACACAAATATCAGATTAACGAATCAGCAAACATAGGTATACCTTGGAGATTTTGTGGGTTCAGTTCCAGACCACCACAATAAAGCAAATATCTCAATAAAGTGAATTTTTTGGCTTCCTAATTCATATAAAAGTTGTGTTTACAACACACTGACATCTATAAAGTCAACAGCATTATGTATTAAAAATATACCTACGTTAACTAAAAATACTTTATTGTTGAAAACCCTAACCATCATCCGAGTCTAAAGATCACTGAACAGAGATCATGATGATAAATAATATAATGATCAAACAGTTTGAAATATTGTGAGAAGGAATAATACTGAAATATTTGAAATATTGTGAGAAAGACTAAATTGTGACACAGAGACATGAAGTAAGCAAATACTGTTGAAAAACAGCACCAATAGACTTGTTTGATATGCAGGGTTGTCACAAATCTTCATTTTGTAAAAATGCAGTATTTTTGAGCATGCGTGCATGCTCAGTTGCTTCAGTCCTGTCCGATTCTTTGTGCCCCATGAACTGTAGCTCACCAGGCTCCTCTGTCCATGGGATTATTCCAGCAAGAATACTGAAGTGGGTTGCCATTTCCTCTTCCAGGGGATCTTCCCATCCCAGGGATTGAAGCTGTATCTCCTATGTTTCCTACATTGGCAGGAAGATTCTTTACCACTGAACCACCTGGGAAGCCAAAGCACAGTAAAGTTAAGCATGATAAAACAAAGTACACCTGTATCAAACGAAGTCCAAGGCCTTTTCCTGGACCCTGACCTCCCCTATTCCTGCCTGCTTTTCATCTGTTTTTACATTCAGAAACTAGGGCACTTCAGCTTGGTTTCCCAGATTAACTTTGATTTTAGTTCTTTATGCACAAAGGATCACTTTCAGCACATCTATACTTTCATATGAGTTTCAAGAGGAAAAAGAAACTTAAAAAGGGACAAACCTTACTTTCTATCTATTTCTCAGAAGGGTCAGAATCAATGTGGCAATATATAAATGTGTGTGTGTGTGTGTGTGTGTGTGTGTGTGTGTTTAGGAGTGGCATGAAAAGATTGTGAGGTTTTGTTATTTTCAATAGGAGAATGGAAGAGACACCCTAGCTGGAAAGCAGAGTTGCTAACAGTAGAGGCAGATTAACTCCTACCAAAGACAGAAGGTAAAGAGGGCATAGCTTTAAAATCATGCTACTCACCCCTATCTCCAGATGCCCTAGATCAGGAGGGGAGAAACAGGGTTTTCTGGTGTTCAGTGGTGGAACAGTGTTCCACTGCTACACTGCATCAACTATGAAACCCAGGTGGTATCAAATACTCATATATACATGTAGTTGGAATGACAGAAGGAGATGAGAGAGAATAGGGCAGAAAAAAAGTTTTAAAAAATAATGGCTAAGACTTTTCTTAATTTGATGAAAGACAGAAATTTGTAGATACAAGATTATAAATGAACATTAAGCAGAAGAAACACAAAATAGGTTCACACTGATGTACACCAGAGTCAAATTACTGAAAGCCAAAGCCTAACAGCAACTCTCAAAAGCAGCAAGAGAAAATAACATATTACACAGAAGGAAAAAAATGATCCGATCAACAGCCATCTTTCATCTGAAACCATGGAGGCCAGGGAGAATGGAAAAACACCATTAAAATGCTGAAACTAAAAAAACCATCCTGTCAATCCAGAACTCTATATTCAGGGGATATGTTATTCAAGTATGAAAGAAGAATAACAATATTTTCAGATAAAGTACAACTAAAAAGATTTGTAGCCAACATATCTACACTAGAAGAAACACTAAAAGAAGCTTTTCAGGTTGAAGGGAACTATGAGATGGAAACCTTCATTCAACAGGGAAGAATGAAGCACACCAAAAATGCTAAGCATCTGAGTAAATTAAAAAACTATTTTTTGCTCCTTTTCTCTTAATTTCTTTTTAAATTGCTTTTAGTACTTGGTTATAGTCTATTGTTTATAGTCTTGGGAGATTTATTACTTGCAGAGGTATTACATATGAGCTCATAGCCTTCCTACTCTGTATTTATCTTATGGGATGCTTAGAGTCTGGAATTGCTTCTGCTCTCTATTCGAGCCTCTTTCCATTACTAAGAATTTGTTATGTGCACTGACTGGGTAGTAATGTGGTGAGGGACAAAAGTCTTTGAAAACCAACAGAAACGGAGATTGCTAGAATATAGAATGTATATGGTTGGGAGGGAGAATCAGTGCAGGGAAGGAAAACATTGAGATTAAACGCTCCCATGGTAAAAGCCAAGTTACCAGGAACAGGCCTTCAATCTGTCCTAATCTGTGGCAGAACTTGGGGAAGAGAAACGTAACATACTTAGTCCACTACCTAATTTCTCAACCTTCTTACCCTACAATAATTCCTAATCTTCTTAAGGCTTGACAGATATGTCTGTATGTCTTTAGGTAGTACTTAGTTCCTCCAGGTATCTGATTTCCAGTTGGTGCAGGAAGTGAAAAAGAGGTGGTAGGATTTGGGAAATAATAAGGGGAGAAATTACAGATACAGTTTCAAGGTGTGCCCTGTGAGGAGAAGAGGAAGTCAAAGAGCTGGAACTGTGGTGGTATCACCCATATGAATCATCAGTGCTGAAAGAGGAGGATAGGATGGACACACTGGCCTCAGAGCTCTGAATGGAACCCTGGGATATAATTGTTTTAGTGTTTGGGGTACTATAGGCTTCCAGTTGTATTCAGGACCTCAATTTCTATCAGAGGTCCTTAGCTTTTTGGTCTATTATAGGAAGACTTAAAATTTTTCCTTAAATTTCTTTATAACTATTCCTTTCTACAAAGTTCATTTTTGTCCTACCAAGGATTTGGCCTCCTCATTTAGAAAGAAAGAGGACTCAGGGTGAATGGTATCAGGTCCAGAACCCAGAAACACAAATGACATTGATCAGACAATGGGTGGGAAATGGAGACTGGCTATCAATCGGCCTATTGGGAATAAAATTAGGTTTTACCTTACAGACCAACCCTTCGGAGAACTACGTTGAGAAGGATTCAGAGGCTTGGACTGAAGCACAGACTCCAAAAGGGATCATAAATAATTGGTGATATCTGTCATGGGAATAAGACCATGTGCTCAAGAGTGCTGTCTGTAGCTTGGGTGGTTTGTTTGCAGACTGATTGGTCCCCAGCAGATAAAGGATAGACTGACTGGTTTCTAGTAGATAAATGACTTGCAAGGCAAATGCAAAGAAGTCAGGTTTTCCTGTGTCACTGACTCAGGAACTGTCTATAAAGTCTAAGTCAGGTCCAAATCTAAGAGTTAGGAAAAACATCGAATGTGAGAGCGGGAAAAGCCTGTTTATCATTACTAATGTTTGCTAAGTTCCTCACAGGAGTTGCCTGTCTAGTTCAGATAGGCCTGGTCTCTGGAGTCACGCCTCTTAAGTCAGCCTGGCTACATTCACATGCCCCAACGTGTACGAATGAAAGGAAGCTATGGGAGCTTTTGCTCTGCACAGATTTCTCCTTTTCCAACAAGTCATGGTGTATGAGTTTTGTACATGGGTCCATCCTTCACTCCAAGTGTAAAGCCAACAAAAATCTTGGGTCTTGCACCTCCACTTTGTTATGCCCATAGGAACCACGGACGCCACCTCGAACCTCAAATAACAAAAAGCCTTTCTCTTGAAGGAGTGCTGTGTCAAGGGCAGGCCCCCCATAAATGGTGGTGACTTGAGTTATTTAGTCTTTTGTGAAGAGACTAGGAGCTGAAAGGGGAGAAAAAACATGCTGAATTTGAGCTTCACCTGTCAGGCGGCTCTCAGGTGGGGAAGAAAGGTCAGCATCCGGAGGGCTGCAGGTCGTGGAATTTACGGAGAGATAACTATCTTCTTACTGCTTGGCCAGAATATTCGAGGTAGGTGTTCTGCGTGTGGATGGGGGCTGGAAGGCTCCTTTCTCGTCCTTTTTTGTTTGTTATAGAGGAGGGTGAGGGACGCTGAATGGACGACTGTTAGGTACGATGAAAGTGAGTTCTTCTGGGGTATTTGAAGGAAAGGCCCACACCCATGAACAGAGGTGGGAATAATCTGTGCCCGTCCCATCCCCATTCCAGGGGAATTGAGCTCCCAGGTGAGAAGGCTCCAGAGAGAACCCCACAGGGACTTGGGGTGGGGTGGGGGCGCATGCATCAGGGACGCGCTGGACACTGGTTGGCCCTCTTCCGAAACCATGGGGTCTGCGGTGGCAGGAAACGCACTACCCAACCCCAGCATGTCACCTCGGGGAGGAGGAGCCAGGTGGGTAGGCACCCCTCCAGGAAGGGCTGCCGGGTTCAGGCTTCGGGGCCTCCCCGAGGGAAGAGACGAGTATGAGGACCAGGCCCGCGGGGTCCGCGGCCTCGAGACTCCGGGGATGAGGAGTCGCGCCCGGGCCAATTTCGGGTTTCCAAGGGAGTACGAGTCGGTGCCCGCCAGCGGGCGGGCGGGCCGTCAACTGCCCGGCCCGTCGCCTCCCTCCCCGCCCCCCGGCTTCCTGCGGAGGCCGCGGCCGCCATGTTGTGGGGCTGAGGCGGCGCCGCGGAACCCGAGCGGCTGTGACAGGCTGCGCAACAGGTTCGCTGTCGGCGGCCTGACGACGAAGCAGGCGCGGCGGCGGCTGCCGAGCAGGTCTCCCGGCATCCGCCCGCGCCCGCGCCGCTGGTGCCGAGGGGCGCGGGGTCGCGCTGTGACGTGCGGGAGGCGCGGCGGGCGCGCCAGGTGGGTGAAGCCGCTCTCCGGCTGCGGCAGGGCGCGGGGCAGGTGCGGGCGCTGCCGCGTCCGCCGCGGGGAGGCTTGCGGGCCGGGCTGGGAGGCGGCTGCGCGCCCCACACGACGCGGACGGGCCCTCGGGAGCCCCGGAGGTCCCCGAACTAGGCCCCTGGCAGTCTTGGCGGCGCCGGGCGGAAACCTCCGGCCCCGGGTTCCTGCCCCCGCGGCGCGGCCAGGGCGGACGGCCAGGGGCCGGGGCCGGGCTGCGTCTTCCCCGCGGCCAAACCCCGGACCCCGGCCGCGGCCTCTTCTGGCAGGTGCGGACGCGGCGGTCGGCTCCCTCGCTTTTGGGGTGCGGGTAGAAGCGAACCAGCCCTGAGGGGCACCCGCCCGCTTCCTCGGGGCCCCATTTTATTTTCACGGAGTTGGTTTTCCTTCTTGGCAATGGTTGGTGCGGAACGTCAGGTGAGCCGCATCCCAGTGCGTCAAAGTAGCCCGAGTCACGAGAGGCCAGTGGGCGGATGCTCTGAGTCCGACGCTCTCATTAAACCAAAGTTGGGAAATGTTACAATTTGACTTCAGCGTTATTGACTTCCAGGGTATACAGGAAGCACGGAGAGCTGTAATCTCTTGGACCAGAGTAAAAGTTGATTGCTTTTATAATTCTTTTTGAAGACGCCTGCATGTGTATAGTGAATGGGTAAACCGAGGCTGAAATGCAGATGGCTGTGCATTTTGTAAAAAGATGATGTATTTGGATTTATTAATCCTGTGCGTTATGGTAGAGTGATTGCTGATGGCAAGTATGCTTCACTTGAGACTTATATTAATTAGGAATATTTTTGATAGAATACTTTGTGATAGGAATTAAGCTTAACACAAAAATGTTTGCTTTGCTAAATGCACTAGTTTGTTTTTACTAGGGTTTACTTGCTTACCCAGAAATAGGCGAGTGTGCCTTGAAATTTTGTGTTGTCCTGGTCAGCTTAATTTAGGTAGCATACACTCCAGGTTAAGCTTCTTAAGCCTCTTAAGAAAAGTAATTGCCTCTCTCCCTGTGCTTCTTTGCTATGTTGTTAATCAGTGGTGAAACCTAAACACAATCTAGAAACATCACGTAAAACCCTTACATAAATTAATAATGACGTCTCTCAAAATTTAAAGATGGTAGCAATTTTGTTGTGCTAGGTTTCTTTGGCTGTGCCTACGATTCCCTTGTAATTTATTTCGCCCAGCTTTATTGAGATATGCTTGATATATATTCCTTATTACTTCAAAAGTAGGTAAGGTGAAAGTTGTTTCTAAAAGCTTCATTTAAGGACAAACAGAATTTTGTGTTTTTTTTGAGGCCATGGAAAAAATTGTGCATGGCTGCTGATTTAATGTAGTAGTAGTGAGCCTCACTAAAGCTTGCATTTTTTAATATACTTTAATGCATGTAATTGTTTTTTTGCTTACCTTTATAACAAAAGGTAGAATTGTTTGAGAAAACTTGACCTATACTGAATTATTGAGCAGGGAGGTACTATTGTTAGTTCAGCATATCTCATGGCTAAAATCCAGATCTCATCAGAATATGAGAAAATGTATTATACAATTGCTGGGATTAGAATTATGGTTTTAAAAAATTTTGTATCTTCACAAAATCTGAATAGTAAAAGGAACCTCTATACATCCATCACCCAAACTTAGCAGCTTTCAAGACCTTCTTTGCCCATCTCTTTCTTCCTTTATTTTTTTCACTCTATCGACTTACCATATCTCTTTTTTAAAGTGGAAATTTCTTACATAACCTTAAGATTTTTACTTTGTTGTATTTTTAATATAGAGTTTCACAGATTTCTATCTAGTAAGACAAAAAGACCATTTATTGGCTATCTACTTCAGCTACTTTCCTCAGTATTAAAATATATTTACCATTTTTGTCATTTATTGAGCACTTACTGCCTCCCAGGCTCTGTGTTGTTACATAATCATTTGAAGCTCACAGAGACCCTATGAGTAGTTCTTTCCCACCCATCAAATAGATAACTGAAATGTTAACCTGGAGGTTAACAGAGCTTCTCTAGGTTAACTGAGTTATTCTAGGTCACTGAGCTAGTAAGTACAAGAGCTAGGTTTCAAACTAAGATTCTTCTAACTTCAGCACCTGTTCCTTATATGGTACATTCATCTTGGTTCAGAAATTAAAATAAAAGGTTATTTGGGCATTCAGTATTTGTTGAGTAAATGAATGAAAGTTTTGATACATATTATTCCATCAATAAGTAGCATTTTTATATACTATATTTACTTGTAAAGCATTTGTATTAACAAGTTCCAGAAATGATTCAGAATAAACTAATTACCTTACTCAAAATATGGTGGTATTTTATTACCATACAACAATGCATGTGCCTGTTTTTCTTTTTTTATATTCTGATCTTTTCAGTACCTTATTTATGGAAAAATTTATGGAATAACTATTAATATTTATGAAGAAAGGCTAAAAATAGGCAGACGTTTTTGTGTGCCAATTGTTAAAGGCGGGATTCCAAGTGTGAAGGATAAAAATAATGTTTAGGATTAATTCTGTAAAAGAATAGTCCTATAGATGAAGCTACATCAGAAATGCTATATTTTTTTACTTGAGTTTATTTTTTACTTTTTACCATTCTCTACCTACAGAGCGTAGTGACTAAATTAGAGTCCTGTTGGGGAGAGTGTGTCTATAGGTATTCTTGAGAAGGAGGAACTGAACTGGTCTAAAATGATCTAAAGGCAGAGAGGAAGTGGGGGAGGGGGAAGGAAACCCAGCAGAAAAAGAATACATCTGAGCGAATATAGCAAGAAAGAATGTGTTTTTACAACTCTAGGAGGGCACCATATTTCATTTTCAAATGTTCTGAGAGATTAATTTAAAAATTAATTTCACAGCTATATCAGGACACTGAATGATTTGTTTGTGAAGTTATTCAGCAGTGGTTATGGTAGACATTTATAGAGATCTAATATCAGATGGTAGACTTTTAACTTGTTTTACTTAAGCAACTGTTTTATGTTTTCTAGATCTTTTTTTTTCACTAGTGCATATTCATTTTAGAAAAAGTATATGTATTTCAATAAAAATTTTATTTATTTTGGTCTTGATAAAAGTACAGGCCTTTAAGTTAAGTCTCCTGCTTATATCTGTTTTGAGCAACTTATTTTACTTCTCTAAGCTTCTGTTTCCTCATATGTAAAATGGGGAAAATAACAGTATCTATCTCATAGTGACGTTGTATGTAATATAAAGTCCTTACAGTAATTTCTGCTTAGTTTAAGTGCTTAATAAATGTTACATATTATTATTCCAACTTACTTCAAAGAGAAATTTCAAAACTGAACTAGTCCTCTTTCTATTTTTTATTTATTAAAAAAATTTTGCTCTTAATGTTTAATCTTACCATCAAAACAATCCATAAAAGAAGGCTGGAAAATAGTGCAGAACTTAGCCACAATCCTGTCTCCCAACAAAGAATCTGCATTTTTAGTCCCCTTAATTTGGGGGAGGGTGGGAAACATAGCCTAAAAGAAGCAAATGTTCTTTATCTGGAAAAGAAGCTACTGCTTTGGTTTATTACTTCGAAGTCTTTGAATCCACATGCTTAAATAACTTCTACTTTTCAGTGTGAGGAGTATTTGGCTAGTATGAGGTTGATAATGGGAGAGAATGACCAAGAACAGTGTCAAACTGCAGAGCCCACATAGATAAGGACCCAGTAGGCTTTGCTTGGACAGTTTGGAGGACACTGATAATTTGCTGTATCATTTCATTTTTGCTTAAAAATAGGTATTTGGACACTTTCTTCACCACCTTGCCACTCCTCCTTCACGCTTAAGAATGGTTGCTTAAATATGAGAATTAAGTAGGTCAAATTAATAAATTTCACAATTTATGCAACATTTGAGGAGTTTTAGTGAGTGTGTGCTAAATTGCCTCAGTCGTGTCTGACCCTTTGTGACCGTATGGACTGTGCCTTTGCGATGCTGTGGACCAGAGCCCTCCAGGCTCCTCTGTCCATGGGATTCTCCAGGCAAGAATACTGGAGTGGGTCGCCATGCCCTCCTCCAGGGACTCTTCCTGACTGAGGGATTGAACCTGTGTCCCTTACGTCTTCTGCATTGGTAGGCGGGTTCTTTACCACTGGTGCCACCTGGGAAGCCCTTTTAATGAGTATGAAATACTTTTTGGTGAATATAAGTGAGAATTTAGGGATTAATGGAGTTTGCTGAGAATGAAGCAGACTAGGAATGCTTGCGTAGCATTCATTCTCTAACTTTATGGTAAGCCCTGAAAACCTGAATGGTAAAGAAGACTGAGATTTAATTTCCCTTAATTCTCTTCTTCTCCCTAAAAGCATTTTAGGCTTTACCTCTGCTAAAGCTCCAGTGAAATGCTTAGACAACTTGTATTAGAAGACTTTCCCTCCCCACTTCTCCTTTCTTCTGGTGTCTGGTCTTCATCATTCCATATATATATATATATTTCTTTTCTTTTTTTTTTTGGCTCTGCAGCATGTGGGATCTTAGTTCCCTGACCAGGGATCAAACTCATGCTCCCTGCCATGGAAGTGTTGAGTTCTAACCACTGGACTGCCAGAGAAGTCCCTTCCTTCCATGAATCTGACTGAAGTTTTTTCCTCCTTCTAGCATCCTAGTTCCTACATCCAGGATCTAGGGTTTCACTGTTCCCTGAAAGCTGAGTTACTTGGATGATTGAGATGGAAAGAGGCATGCCATTTAGGGAGACAGATATAGATAACTCAAAGCTTTCTGACAACTCCTTTCCGGGACCTGGGTTTTATAGTCTTTATAACCTGGTGGTCATCCCATCTTGAAAAAGTACGTGCTGCAGCTCCCTCTTATATCCATGTTTACTATTATTTTCCTCATTAGGTTGACTTTACCCCAACTTTATCTTTCTAGGGGTTTCAATGGGGAAAAAAAGCTCCTCTTACCTCTTTTTCTGCCCTCTGCTTTAACTTTCTTTTGTTCTCAGTCTCTTTGTTCTTTAAAAAGTTAAACCTAACAGAAGTCAGTCATATTTCTTGATACTGAATTCATTCATTCTTCTAGCAAATAATGAGTGTCTTCATGCCAGGAATTGATCCAACCACTGAGAGTATAAACAGTAAACAAAACACACAAAAGCCCTGCCCTGTGCTACTTGTTTTCAGGAATGGGGAGTGGAGACAAAAATGTCTAGGAGTTAGAATTTGCTGAGTGCTATGGAGAAAAGTAAGGTAGGAAATGGGACTAGGGAATGTGTGGGCAGGTGGGTGGGGGTAAATGGAGAGAAGTAAGTTTGCCTCATTCAAAATTATTAAAGAATTCAAAATTGGGGGAGGATGATTGTACACATTTTATGAGTAAAATAGTATTTCAGATCATTGTATTTAACAGAAATGTTTATCATTTACTATCTGGTTTGGACCCAGTAGATCTCTTAATATTTCTATTTTCTATAACTTAAGCCAGAAAACAAAAAACTTCAGGTACAACATGAACCTAGAGCAGATAAACTATTTGTCAAATAGCTTAGAATAGATACCTTAATTTGATTTTTTCTAAAAGTGCTATGTTGTGTTTGTTTTTAAATTCTATAGACTTTTTGTTTATGCTATTTTTATTATGATGAGTAATATAAAGTTCCTTGTGTAAAACTGGAAAGCTGCAGAGAAATCGAAGGAAGAAAATTGTAGTCCTTAATAATATTATCTGGGGAAATATTCAGTGTTAATATTTTGGTAGATCTCATCTAGAAATTTTTCCTTGGGAAAAATGGAATTATATATTCTGCTTTTGTTATCTGATTTTTAGTTTACTAGCATTTATCAAAATAATAAATGCTACTTTATATTTATCTACAATAAAATTTTCATTGGCTAAATAATATTGTCTTGCTTCTACTGAATGTTAATAATGTCTAACATCTATTGATATTACTGTATCCTGGTTACTTTTGAGACACTTTACATACTTTTGCTCATTTAGTCTTTAGTCTCTCTTTAAGAGCTGTTCTATCATTATTTATTTTACAGCTGAGAAAATTGAGCAAGGGCAAGTTTAGTAATTTTCCCAAGATCCCGCAGCCAGTAAGTGGCAGCCATAGGTTATGAGCTTATTCTGACTCCGCAGCCTGTGGAGGTAGTTTATAGTTGTTTCTGTTGTTATTTTAAGTCGTGCCACAGCTAACATTCTTGTAACAATAATCTGTCTTTATATCTATGATTATTTCCTTAGAATAAATTTCTATTAGTTGTAGTAATATTGGGTCAAAAGGTGTGGATACTTCCTAAGGCCCATGTAAATGTATTGCCAAGTTGGTTTCCAGAAAAACCTGTCAGTACCAAAGTGTTCTCTTATTACCACTTGAAACCAGATTCCCCACATCCTTAGAAACACTTCTTTTTAAATCTAATAATTTGATAAAGACCCTTGTTTTAATTTTTCTTTCTCTGAATACTAATAGTGAAGTGAAAGTCGGCCAGTCATGTCCAGCTCTTTGCAGCCTCATAGCTATACGGTCCATGATACAGGCCAGAATACTGGTGTGGGTAGCCTTTCCCTTCTCCAGGGGATCCTTCCAACCCAGGGATCGAACCCAGGTCTCCCACATTACAGGCAGATTCTTTACCAGTTGAGCCACAAGGGAAGCCCAAGAATACTGGAGTGGATAGTCTATCCCTTCTCCAGCAGATCTTCTGACCCAGCAATCAAACTGGGGTCTTCTGTGTTGCAGGCAGATTATTTACGAACTGAGCTATCAGGGAAGCCCTAATATTAATAAGGTAATACTTAAAATTTTTTCTTTGAGAAATATTTGTCTCTGTCCTTTTCTCACTTCATTGGCATGTTCATCTCTTGGTTATTTCTAAAATTTCTTTAAACATTAAGAATAGTAACTCTTTGCTTATAGGTGTAAATTTTTTTTCCAAATTTGTATCTTAGTTTTGTAAATGAATTCTTATCAATCATAATGATAATAGCTAAGGTTTATGTGCTTCCCTGGTGACTCAGAAGTTAAAGCATCTGCCTGCAATGAGGGAGACCTGGGTTCGATTCCTGGTTTGGGAAGATCCCTTGGAGAAGGAAATGGCAACCCACTCCAGTGTTCTTGCCTGGAGAATCCCATGGTTGGAGGAGCCTGGTGGCCTACGGTCCATGGGGCCACAGAGAGTCGGACACGACTGAGTGACTTCACTTTCACTTTCAGGGTTTTTGTAGTAATCACCGTGTGTGGCGTGCTTAGTCACTCAGTTGTGTCCGACTCTTTGTGACCCTATGGACTGCAGACCACCAGACTCCTCTGTCCGTGGAATTTTCTAGGCAAGAATACTGGAGTGGATTGCCATTTCCTATTCCACAGGATCTTGCCAACCCAGGGATTGAATCTGTGTCTCTTGTATCTCCTGCTATACTAATTGATTATATTTATTAACTCATTTAATTTTTATAAGATCTCTGTGAGGTAGGTGCAGTTATTAGCTCCATTTACAAAGTACTCTGACGGTATGTTTTAAATTCTCAAACAGTTTTTTCTTCTGTGTCCTTGCCCATTTCTGTTCTCAGTTCCTCAGACTCTCTTTTCCTAGCCTAATTGGGTGATACGTTTTGTTCAGTTTTTCATTACTTAGTTTAGAAGTTATTTCCTCTGGGATTACTCATCTAACAACTTTCTAGTTCCCTAAGGCAAAGTTAGGTGCCCATCTTCTGTCTTTTCTTTATACCCGTTGCACTTACATGCAGTTACCGTTTTTGATCTTATTCCTCTTGTGTATTCCCTGCTCTTATACATTTTATACAGATGCTGTACATCTGAATACTCTGTAAACATTTGTTAATTTGAATTAAAGGTGCTCATGATAATGTTGGTGATATAAGAAAGAAATCAACCTTCCCACTATGTAAAATAGAGAAACTTACATTTAGGAAGTTAACACTGGAACTCAACTTTGAAGGCCAGTGGGGGAGGAGGCAGAAGGAGGGGGGCCTAGAGACTGAGTGAAAACACGCATGGGTATTTCCCATTCTGGGAACAACAATGATTTACAGTGATTTTGAGGTTTATCAGCTTTGCCTCTGGGAAAGCCTGGTGTAATAAATCCCCCCTTCCCCCAGCATACCTGGTCTGGTGTTCAGAATATTTCAGTCTGTCTTCTGGATCTCTTCTGTCATGAAGCAGAGCTCAGTTTCTCTTCTGACTTCCTCATTTTTTCAGTGTGACAGGAACGGGGGAAGTTGGCAGGTCCTGGTATAATCTTGATAAGATCTTGACATGCCCAGGGAAGTTTTGTGACTTGGTGGGGAAGGCCCACTGGCAGCCTTTGCCTAACGTGGAAGTCTTGGGCTTGGGGAGAGAGGGAACCCTGCAGCCTGTCTGTGAAGACCTGGGTTCCTGCACACCCTTTCCTGGTTGTCAGCACATGGCATGAGACCTCAATGTCTTTTCTCTTTGGCCTTCGTTACGTTTCTGGTCTTCTAGCTTTGATACAAGACTAAGAGATGTTCTTCTTTGGCTCTAGTCTTGAGGTATACTGACTGCTGGTCTTGAAGAACAAGTGAGCACTTTACAGATTGACAATATAATTTATTTGTCATTTGATATTTTTTCAAATCCTCCTCTTTATATCTCATCATGTAACAAACTTTTTTCATTATGAAAATAATTCTTGCTTATTGAAGAAACTTTGTAAAATAGAGAAAAAAAAAGTAGGAGAAAAGTTATTACACCAATTAAAACCACATTTTTGTGTCTCCCACCACCCTGTTTTTTCTGTGTTTTTACACACGTATTTTTGTAAATGTTTGACAATATAGCACTGTAGTTAGGAACATGGCCTGTGCTATCTGACTGGGGTTTTAGTTACAGCTTAGCCTTTTATTAGCTTTGTGAATGTAACTGTCTCACTAAGCCTCAGTTGTCTTTTCTTTAAAAAGTGGCGATTTCATAAAATATTTATCCCTGGAGTTTTTGTGAGGATGAAGAAATAATATGTTTTCAGTGTGACCATCTCATAATGACTTTTCAATAAATGTAACAGTAATAATCAGGCCTGTCCTTTGGTTAGGTCATCGAGGGGTGCACCTCTGGGCTGTGCTTGGAGAGAGGAGGTGGGTCAGGGTACTGTACCTTTCTTTTATGAAATAATTAAAATTCAACTTCAGATTTTTTTTTAACATTTTCAAAGGGCCCTATGAAAATGTTTACACTGAGACCTCCTTTAAAATATGACTTTTATCTTGGCCTAGCCTCACAGTGGGTGAGTGGCGCTGGGCCTCAGACTTCTAGGATGGCCCTGATGATGATGGTATCAATGATATTGCAATAACAGTGACAAGTAAAGACCTGAGTGTCAGGCTTGGTGTTTGATAAATATTCAGTGATTGTTAGCTGCTCTTTTTAATAATGATAAATACACATTTATATTAAGTTTTAAATTATAAATTCCAACGGATGTTGGCAAGTGTTATATGCAGAGTACATCTTGTGAGATGCTGGGCTGGATGAAGCACAAACTGGAATCAAAATTGCTGGGAGAAATATCAATAACCTCAGATATACAGATGACAGTACCCTTATGGCAGAAAGTGAAGAGGAACTGAAGAGCCTATTGAAAGTGAAAGAGGAGAGTGAAAAAACTGGCTTAAAACTCAACATTCAAAAAACGAAGATCATGGCATCTGGTCCCATCACTTCATGGCAAATAGATGGGGAAACAATGGAAACAGTGAGAGACTTTTTTTTTCTTGGCCTCCAAAATCACTGCAGATGGTGACTGCAGCCATGAAATTAAAAGACATTTGCTCCTTGGGAGAAAAGCTGTAACAAACCTAGACAGCATATTAAAAAGCAAAGACATTGCCGACAAAGGTCTGTCTAGTCAAGGCTATGGTTTTTCCAGTAGTCATGTGTGGATGTGAGAGTTGGACCAAAAGAAAGCTGAGTACCAAAGAATTAATGTTTTTGAACTGTGGTGTTGGAGAAGACTCTTGAGAGTCCCTTGGACTGCAAGGAGATCCAACCAGTCCATCCTAAAGGAAATCAATCCTGAATATTCATTGGAAGGACTGATGCTGAAGCTGAAACTCCAGTACTTATGTGAAGAACTGTCTCATTGGAAAAGACCCTGATGCTGGGAAAGATTGAAGGCAGGAGGAGAAGGGGATGACAGAGGATGAGATGGTTGGATGCATCATTGACTCAATGAACATGAGTTTAAGCAAGCTCTGGGAGTTAGTGATGGACAGGGAGGCCTGGTGTGCTGCAGTCCGTGGGGTTGCAAAGAGTCAGACATGACTAAGCAACTGAACTGAACTGATAAATTGTAAAAGCATAACCAGTTTCCAGATTATTACATAATCTTCCTGAAATTTTTTTAAAAGGTTATTGAGATATCTGTCTAGATATAGATATATCTGTATATCTAGATCGATCAATCTATCTACCTATATATATCTAGATCAATCTATGTATCTAGATAGATCTATCTATATATATCTAGATCAGTCTATAGATCTATCTATATATATCTAGATCAATCTATATATCTAGATAGATCTATCTATATCTAGATCAGATCTATCTAGATATATAATTCACATATCACTATGAATTTGATTGAAGTGGCAGCATAATACCTGGCTCAGTGTGTTCTCCCCTTATTGGATGCTCATATCATTTCCAGTTTTTCTCTGTAGTAACTAATAATAGCTGCAGTAAATGTCATTGTAAGTAAAGCACTTCCCACATTTATTATTGTTTCCTTATGACAGATTTCCAGAAATGAAATCATTGACTTACAGGATAAGAACTTCATTAGGATTCTTGCTGTATATTTTCACACTGTCTTCTGAAGAGCTCTGCCAGTTTGCACCCCCATGAGTATGTCTGTAACCCTCTTCACTTCTCATGTTTGTGAGCCCTGATACTGGTAGCCCTAGAGTCTGTTTTTTTTTTTTTTTAAAGTAAATCTATAATGAGAAACAAAATAAAAATTTGCATTTTCTCGATTTATTAGTAATGTTAACATCTATTAGCCAGTTTTATTTCCTCTTTGGAAATTATCTATTTAAAGTCTTAGTGTTTTCATTATCTAAGTAGTTCTATGTACATTAAAAATGATGACTATCATATTTGTTTTGCTTTTTCTCCAATTATATATCTTTTAATTTTGTTTTCAGCAGAAGTCTAAAAATATTTATATGGACAAATCTTTACTATTTCTTTTGCATAAATAATAGCTTCAGGACTTAGTTATCTTTGTTTTAGGGAGGTGATATTTTACTTGAAGGTAAAGCATCTACCTGAATTTTTTCCCTCTATACTATTTTTTAGAATATTTACTTATTTACTTGACTGTGTGGGGTCTTAGCTGTGGCCTGCAGGCTTGGTTGCCCCATTCCATGTGGGGTCTTGCCTCCCTGACCAGGGATCAAACCCATGTCCCCTGCACTGGAAGGTAGATCTTCAACCATCGGACCACCAGGAAAGTCCCCTCCTTCTATACTTCTTATTCAAGTCAAGTAAATAGTTTTGTTTTAATATTTAGTCCTGATATAAGACGGAAGAGGGTAGACCAACTAGCCAGCTCCCACCAACCCACCCCTTAGAGCAGTGCAGGCTGAGTCACAAGCTATTCTTAGGTGTTTTTTCCCCTTTCATGTGGGTGAGTTGTCTTGTTCAGAGTTGTTGACTAATTCTTCTAAAATTGATTTAATTTAAATCTTCAATATAATGCAAGCACTAGCTACTTCAGTTATTAGTTTACCATTTCTGTTCTTTTTTTGCCCTATTGATTGATTCTTTGTGGGCTAAACTTAACATTTATAGAAGTCCAAGCTTACAGCTTAAACTGAAGATGTTAAGTTGCAGAACTAGAACTGAGAACTAAATTTGTGTAGAACAGTTCTCTTTTTGAAGCTTTTAAGTCTCAACATGCTTTGTGTATTTGGGGCCCTAAGCCTCTTGGTAGAGATAATAGTCACCTTTTACTCAAATATAATCAATATTTGTAAGAAAAACATATCCTTTTTATTAGTAATTGGTACAACTGTGGTTTGTCATACCAATTCAGTGAAATTAAGCCAGTTCTTAATAGTTGAAAATCAAGATGAAATAATAGTAGCAATAGCCATCATTTATGAGCACCATCTGTGTGCCAGATGTTTTACAGACATGATACCTGAGCCTTGAAAGAGCCTGGCATTTAGGTGCCATCAATCACATTTATAAGTTAGAAAACTGAAGCTATGTCGTGTGCAAGTCTCCTAAACTAAAAGTAACTACACTGGGATTAGAACTCGAATTGGTTGATCTGCTTTCAAAGTTCAAGTTTCAGATTGTCAGCTTGCTTGTCCTCAGTGCAGTTGAAAGGATGTTAATCTCTCAGTGTCAAAGCTTTTTTATTAAAGGATATTTTAGTACCTACCCGGTGGCTGAGCACTAGGTATATGAAGATGAGACACTCACAGGACCTCCCAGTCTGATAGAGATGGGCAGGCATGAATACAAAGGTTACAGTATTTGGTGGTATGTAGTTTATTGGAGATATATACAAGATAAAATGAGGATGTGGCAAAGGAAGGTTTTAAGTGGAAGTATCACTGAGAAGTGTCACAGATTCAGAGAGAGGGCTAATAGGAATAAGATGGCATAGAGGTGGAGGGGGAAGGTATTCTAACACTGGAAATGTAGGCAGAGGATAAACCCTAAAACACCTTATATGCCATTAGAAAATTAGATTTTTTAAAAAAATATCAGTTTTATCAAGATATAATTCATATACTATAAAATTCACCCTTCTAAAGTTTACAATTCTGTCATTTTTATTACAATCACAGAATTGCACAAGCATTATCACTAATTTTAGGTTATTTTCTTCATCCCAAAGAACGCCCTATACCCATTAGCATCCTCTTTCCCCCATTTCCCAGCTCTAGGTAACCACTAACCCGTGAATATGCCTCTATGAATTTGCCTCTTCTGGATATTTCATATAAATGAGACACAGAATATGTGGTTTTTTGTTACTGAGTTCTTTTACTTACTGTAATGTTTGTTTTTAAAGTGCATCCAAAAAAAAAAATGCATCCATATTGTACCATGTATCAGTAATTCATTTCTTTTTATGGTCGAATATTCCATTGTATGGATGTAGCACATTTTGTTTATCCATTCATCAGTTGGTGGTCATTTAGGTTGTTTCCACTTTTGAGCTATTACGAACAGTGCTGTTGTGAGCATTTGTGTACAAGTTTTTATATGGACATAGGTTTATATTTTCATTTCTCTGGGTTCATATCTAAAGGTGGGTTTGCTGGGTGTTATGGTAACCTATGCTTAACATTTTGAGGAGCTGCCAAATTGTTTTCCCAAACAGCTAAATCTTTTTACTTTCCCACCAGCAAGGTATGAGGGATCTAGTTTAGTAGGAGATCAGATCCCCTGGAGAAGGAAATGACAACCCACTCTAGTATTTCTTGCCTGGGAAGTGCCATAGGCAGTGGAGCCTGATGGGCTATAGTCCCTGGGGTCACGAAAGAGTTTGAAACAACTTAGCGAATAAGCAACAGATTTTATACTACTGGTGAGCACAGTCACAGTGGTTGAAAACTATTGGATTCTGTTCTGCTTCCCAATGTCTTTCAAGACATAGGTCAGAAGCCTTTTTCTAATGAATGGAACTAAAATGCAAATCATTTCCTCAATTCTGTGGGCTACTTAAAATCTGAGTTATTAAGGATTACTGAAATTTAGTGTTTATGTATTAAAACTAACCAAATTCTAGAGCTTACTGAGTGTCCTAATTCAGTTTTTTTCTAAGAAATCTGTTAACTCTCCAAAACTTTGGCAGCGTCAGATTGAATTGAAAAATTCCTACTATGCACACCCACTACAGTGGATACTATTTCATTGTATCATTGGGTTGTCTTGAGTTTGATTTGGTTCCATTTCTGCTATTCTTGAATTGATTGCAGTCACAAAATTATGTTGTTTTAATTTTGTTGACCATTTGTGTAACTGTTTCTTTGCTATAACTTCTTCATCATGGAATTATTTTTCTATTGAAAAATAGGAGCACGTAGGTAGGTTGAATCTCTTTGTTGTTCCACATAGGTAGGCAATAGTTAGAATAGTTTGAGAATGAATGGATTACATAATTGGAAGATTTCTTTCCCACTCTAATATTCCACCCTAATACGTTTTTAAAGTGGAAATTAATGTGTGTTATAATTAAGGGTTTTGACTATGGAGTACATGCACTCCCCAAATTGGCTTTGGAAGTCTGAAAGCTTTGAAATTGTTCACCACATTTTGTGCATTTGTGTTTTTTCCAGAGAGAGAAACTGGGTTTGCCAAATTTCTTTAAAAAAAAAAAAAAAAGAAGTCCATGACCCTCAGAATTAAAGAATTCAGATGGATGAAGAGAATTTGGAAATTTGAGATTTGACGTATTTGGGGGAAGTGAGACCTTGCTTTGGTTAGATGTTGCTGCTCAGTGATAGATATTTTCTGGATACATGTCTTTTAAAAGGGTGACTCATTCCATGTTAGAAGAGCTCTCTTTTATTCTTTCCTGATAATTTTTTGTCCCTGTCAGAACTTGGAGTTTGCCTTCAAAGTCCTCACTGCACATTTATTATTACTATTTTATATTTTATTATTAAAGTAATACTTATTATTTTATATTTACTTTCTTGTATGATTGGATTGCTCTTTATTAAAGGTGTTATTTTTGCTGCCCTGATTGCATGCTTTACTTGAAATGAGTTGATATTTTAAAAAAAACGGTTTGATAGAATAAGAAAATGAATGCTTTTCTACCCTTGACTTTTAGTTTCTTTTTCCTTTACTCTCTTGTTCTATTTCTGTTTTGGTTGAGATTGGAAAGTACCAGTAGCCGGTGGACGCTCTTCCCGTGCAGGCCTTGCTCGGGTGTTGGGGCATCAGCTTGAATATCAGGTTCTCAAGGCCTCTGCAGTACAGTACGGCTGGAGGAGTATACTTCTTCTCTGTAGCTGTTTTACCATCATATGCAGCATGGTTGGATTTGAAATATGAGACCGGCAATTTCAGTTAAATGTTTTTGATAAAACAGACTTGTTACTTAATATTGTTTACAATAGATTAAGAAATTGTCAAGGAAAAAAAAAGAGAAATTGACAAGGTGAGGTTCTGGATGATATTGGCTATAGGGTTAAAAGATGGTTGTAGTATAATACAAATATATTTGGTCTGTGTCCCTTGTTCCTGGCACAGAGCTCCTAAAATCTTTGAAATTCCCTGAGTGATAGGAAACTTGCTTTCCATCATACCTGAGTTTATATTTATGAGGTGACTAACAGTGGCACCCCTGGATAGCCTCAGCATAAGGCTAGATAACCAGACTTAGAGAATTAGAGGGTTGGAATTTTCAGCCCCATCCACCAACCTCCAAGAAAAACAGGTGAGTGTTGGAGTTTGAACTTCTGTTTATATACATAAGTTCACAATTTTGAATATTTGCATCCTATTCCAGAATTTTATATTTAAAAAAATTTCCATTGTATCATAAACATTACCCATCTACTATAACCTTGAAATCATTTGTGAATAGATGCATTTTATTCTAAGTGAATATAACCTTATTTTCTTGTTCCTTTCTTTGTTTGATAAATTACCTTATTTGTATTTTTTCTGCTGTTGATGACACTATGATACGCATCTTTGCATTCTGTTTTCCTCCTTTGGATTATTTTCTTAAGATAAATTCTTACAAATGGGCCAAGTGGGCATTTTGTTTTGGATGAATGTTGTCAAATGTAAAGGTACAAACTTTATCTTAAACCTTCTACTTCTGTGATATTTGCCTTCTTTAAAAAATTGATACACTTTTTTTTGGATAATTTAAAATTTACAGGAAAATTGAGCAGATAGTACAGAGTTTCCTGTACACCCTTCTACCTATTATTAATAACATTATTAGTACAGTACATTTATTATAATTAACCAGTAGTGGCACATTATTATTAACTAAAGTCCATGCTTTACTTACTTACTTTTCCTTAGTTTTTACCTAATGACCTTTTTCTGTACCAGGATCCCATACTATAGTACATTTAATTGTCATGGCTCCCTAGGCTCCTCTTGATTGTTGTTACTCTTAGTTGTGACTGTTACTCAAACTTTACTTGTTTCTGATGACTCTGTCTTGAAGGGTACTGGTTAGGTATATTTTAATGTTCCTCTGTTGGAATTTGGTGTTTTTGTCATGAGACGAACAACCATGGACCAAGCAGGCAAATGAACCAGACGTGTAGACTGCAACGTAAATTTGCCAAAATAAATATGTTTCTTGTATACCAAAAATATATAAAGTTAGTATGTCACTTTTACTGTAACCATTAAGTACCTACAAGTAAATGAGACAAGAGTAGGACTCTACTGAAGGATGCAAAAAATACACGTGAGAACAGTCTCAAAAATTATGAAAAAATAGGACAGTGAGTAGAGAGAGATTTGCATATTCTAACACTGGTAGTTAGAACCCTAAGACAGGAATACACAGGAAGACCCACTGAACAGAAATAAATGCAGGTTATGAGTAAACTTAGTGTATAAGAGGAGAGGTGCATTTTACACCAATTAATAAAAGCTAAATTATTTCATAAATGGTCTCAGAAAAAGTGGTAGACATCATTAGTGGTGGAAAAGTGGAGAAAATAATTTAGACTCATATCATTCCATTCCAAAATAAAAAATTCTGAATAAATCAAATATATAAAATTTTTTAAATGTACAGGTACTAGAAGAAAACTTGGGCAGTTTCTGATATGAGACAAACCTTTCTTAGCATGGGAGCATACTCAGTGGTCATAAAGGAAAAGACTGATAAAAAGACAGAACAAAGTTGGTATAACAACAAATTGGATAAAAAGTGTTTGTAACATGTAAGTCTGGGAGATTGAAAGGGCAGTGTGTGAAGTAGTCTTCTAAGAGAGTAGGGGAGCAAATGAACTAGGGAAATGTGGACTTGTCAGGCAGGACGTAGAGTACACTTGAGTTAGTGGTCAGGAATTTAAAGTGAGACCAGGCAGCGTGTATATAGTCATGGAATAACTAGAGAGTTGGATTTGCAAAAGACTGGTATTTTGCTAGATGTGTAGTATGTAGGGAGAGAGGGAAGCTGAGGATGTTTACAACAAACTGCTTATAATGGTGAGCTGTGATATTTAATTTGGGTAAGGAGGGATATTAGGACATGAGGAAGGGTGTAAGGATATAAGGAAGATTGAGGGACAGTTAAAAGGTGATAAGATCAATAGTTTGTAGGTCCAAGTAGGGCTAAAGAATTGTTGGCATTAGGGAACTGGAGAGATTCAGCTTTGAGATGGTGCTGGCAAAAGGGGCATGGGAAACTTGAAATGGATTACAGAAGAGGGAAGTTACTGACCTGAGGTGTGACATGGAAGTTGTGCCTTAGATGAGATGGAGGATAAAATTTTTGGAACACAGGAGGTCAAAGACTTCTTGTTGTTCAGTTGCTATGTTCAGTCTCTAAGTTGTTCAGTCTTTTAAGTCGTGTCCAACTTTTTGCGACCCCATGGCTACAGCATGCCAGCACATCAGAGACTTACTTAGAAGCCAGTCTATGGGCAGGATGATCTGTGAGAACATTGACATCACCAGGAATTCTTATGGGAATAATGCTGGAGAATAGATAGTGAGCTAGGTGTTAAAGCAGTCAAGGAATTACTCTGGTGAGTGTAGGGGAAAACAGTGAATGAGGAGAGCCAGTGGTCAAGTCAGATGCTTGAAAGTCAAAAGCTAGTTTTCTTTTTCCACTTTTATTATGAAAAATGTCACACATAGAAAGAAGTTTGAAGTACTGTGATCACTTGTTTTCTGTATGCCTTCAGTTAGTAGTTGATTTTTTTTTTTTAGTAGTTGATTTTTTTTAAATAATTTTTTAAAGTCTTTATTGAATTTGTTACAGTATAATTTCTGTTTGATGTTTTGTTTTTTGGCCACAATGCATGTGGGATCTTAGCTCCCCGTGCATTGGAAGGCAAAGTCTTAACCACTAGATTGCCAGGGAAGTCCCTAGTAATCTATTTTTTTTACTTAAATGTGTCTTGTGTTTTTGTGGGGGCTTTTGTGATAAGGCAGGATATAAATGCATTTCCAAATTCCTTTCCAGAAAGGTGGTGCCGATTTACACTTGTATTAGCTAGGTATTAAGACTATGCTTTCAGGGATCATTTTTGTAGTGCATATTAGCTAAGAGTTGGTGCAGTACTTACTGTTACAGCTATTGTTAGAGTTCCTTGCATTGCTGTTAGCTCTTCACTATATCATGTGAATAAGCTGCTGCCTATTTTCCCAGACCACGCCTTTCTGTCTGCTTTTGCATGTGCTGTTACCTCTGCTCAAATTTTTTTCCCCACATTCATTCATCTGATACATGTTTTTATGTATAAGGCATAAACTAATTTAAACACAATCTGAAATGCATGTGCCTGGTTGATTCTTGGGAACTGATTTGCATGTGACCCGCTCTTCTTTTGGCCTGCAGAGGCGAGAAATTTGTGTTTGGGCTCCTGGGGGGCTGGGATACAAGAGCCTGTTTTCAGTCTGATTCTTTGAACTATTGTCTGGGCCCAAAGGAAAGATAAAAAGTTACAAAGACAAGATGTACTTTCTCCTTTTCTCAACTTCTTTTTCCTGTGCTTGCAATTTAGGTACATTCATCCTTACCGCTTTTCCTGTTTTTTATTCTGTCCCAGATTCTAACTTTATACTCTAGAGCTGTCAACTTCCACTTTCTCTGGACCCAGACTTGTTAGGTAACCTCTTCCTTTTCCCTTTTCAAAATTAAATCTCTCCTCCTTCCTCTTAAAGTGATTTTGTTCTCGCATCTAAAAAGTAAAGACTTATAACCTCTCCTCTTTCTTAAAGCTTCTTATCTCTCCTCTCCCTCTTTTTCCCACTTCTTATAACAACACATACTTGTTGAGTCACCTACACTTCACCTCCAGATTATTGCTTCAGCTTGCCTTTAACAGTCAGCTCACCAGCCTGGAACTGTCTTCACAAGAGATTGCCAAAACTAATGGCTTAGTTTTGACTTATGTGACATTTGGCAGTATGACCATCATCCCCTTGAAACTTGTATCTGTGTGTCCTGATTTCTCTTTTGCTCAGCCTCTGTTTTGATTGTTCTCCTCCTGTTTCCTGCACATACTTTCTACGGGTAATGCCATTCACTGACGTATTGACAGCTACTCCCAAGCCCTAATGACTGCCGAAACTGGGTTTCTGCCTTAAACAGAATTCTTAACTGTTCCTTGTATGTTTCCACCTAAATGTCTTCGTAGGTGTGTCAGATTAGATGTGCTCAAAATGGAACATTTTGTTGCTTACCTCACAAATCTAATATCCAGATCCCTGTTTTCTCAGAGCTCCTGTTGGTTAATATTATCATTCTGCAGTTGCTCAAGGTAGAAACTCATTTATGATGCTTTTCTTTCATCATCTGCATCAGCTGATCAGAAAATCCTGTCTCTTCTACCTCTACACACGTTCAGATTTTCACTGTCTGGATTATAGTAGGGACAGTGTCCCTGCCTCAAGATATTCAAGTGCAGTTCAGTTTCTGTATTATTTGTCAGAATTCTTTCTCTCTGCCCTTAAAAGACCAGGTTCTTCTCTTGTTTCTTATATATACTTACCCTGGATAATCTCCTTCATTGACATGGCAACAACTTCCCAATCCCTGGGGGCTACCAAATCTGGGTCTCTAGGTCGGATACATACTGTGTTTTGTTTGTTTATTTATTTTAATTTTGAGAGGCTGCAGCATGCAAGATCTCAGTTCCCTGACCAGGGATCAAACCTGTGCCCCTTGCATTGGGATCACAGAATCTTAACCCCTGGACCACCAGGAAAGTCCTATATGCTATGTTTTAAATATTGACACTCTGTGACTTGTGTAGTGAAGTTCAGAATCAATAACATGACATACTTTGTTCCTTAAGTTGAAATCTTGGCAAGTTACTTCCTGTCTTTGACCTCTTTTTAATTGTTTCTAAATAAAGGGAAAGGAATTAGGTATGTGTTTAACTCTTTAAAAAAAAATCATGAGATAAAATAGAGAAACCTCAATATGTAAAACACAAGAAACAGAGCTACTTTCATTAAAATTGGTATCCTCAACAGCTCTGCTGTATCTCCTTGAAATTTCTAGAACTGTAAGGTGCACAATTTGAAACTGTTGAGTTTCAAGAATGAGTTCTTTGAAATCACATCACGCTCAGATTATACTCTCTGAGTAGCAAAGGCTCTGCTGTTTTACTGGGTGTGTTCTTTCCTTCTTTTAGCAAGTCCTTCTCTTAGATTCAGATACTTCTCCTTTCTTTGTAATAGTGCCTGGCAATAGACCTGTGCAATGTATTTTACTATAAGGGCCCCATTAAACCCACTTACTTTAACACTGACGTCATGTTAGATAATTGTGTGTGTGTGTGTGTGTGTTTTGGCTGCACTGTGTGGCTTGCAGTATCTTAGTTACCTGACCAGGGATTGAATCCAGGATCTAGGCAGTGAAAGCCTGGAATCCTAACCACTGGACTGCCAGGGAGTCCCCTAGATAATTCTTATACAAAAAATTGCCTTCTTTGTGATATGTACGGTACTTTGATTTACCTCCCAAGTAGTGTTAGTTCTATCCTCTTGATTCACATAGCATTCTTCTTATCCTTTTATTATAGTTCATTGTTCATGTTTGAATGAATAAATATATGGATGAAAGAAAGAATGAATGAATAGATGGGGAACAGGTGTGGCATCTTACTGCAGGAACTATAAAGAAGTAGGTATTTTGCTTTAATTATTCTTGCATGGAACTGACCTTGATCTCCTTGCAAATCAGATGTGGAAAGAACATTTTCCCCAACTAATCAGCAAGTTTAGAGAGTTCGCTTTTATGTATGTAGCACGTGAAGTGGAGGAGGCACTGGAGAAAGATTATATAATATGCCTTCAGAAACTTGATGATCTTGCTTTTGAATGTCAGACCTTCAGTCAAATCTATACTAATCAACATGATTCAAAGTATAGTTGAGAAACCCAAGGCTTTCTCTTCATTCCAATAAAAAGCCTTTAGAATTCAATGGGAAGTAAACCTTTATCTCTAAAAGTGTACTTACAAGAAGAAAAAAATTAAGAAGGTCCATATTACAAAAGGTAGTTTTGTCTAAGATGCATAGCTCTGATGCCTGTAGGGTTTCAGGGAAGTAGTTTGGAACCTCCTCTGCTTTCTTACCAGTTTCTCTTCTGTATATGTTTTCAATTCAGTATTACTCTTCTCCATGCCTCCCTTGCTTTTTTATTTTTTTCCATATCTCAACCATCTTATTCATTTACCCAGTTTATTTGTTTAGCAAATACTTATTGAGCATTTTCTCTGGGAGATCTGGTTTAGGCAGTAGGCATAGAGGTAAATAAAAAAAGGTCTCTGTCCAGAACAAGTGAAACAGACAAATGTGAAATTGGGATACAGTATGATAAGTAAAGTTACTGTGGGATGAACAGGTGTTATGAGCATACCTAGGAGATGATGACTGACTGCCTGAGAGGACAGAAATCTTCCAAAGAAGAGGTGACATACGAGTTGGGGGTTGAAGAATGAGAAGAAAGTGTGGCGAATGTGACAGAGGGGAACTGCTTTTTACAGAGGAATAGGAGAGTGAAAAAAGCCCCTCTGATAAAGGAAAGATTGGTATAGTTAGGACATCTGAATCTAGGGGACGTGTCTAGCGGTGAATGTGATAAAGTAGAATTGGGGTGGGATTTTGAAGGGTGCCATATTTCATACTATGAAGTTTGGACTTTAACTTGTAATCAGTAGGGGAGTTTAAGCAAGAGAAGGGCATTAGTGGTTGTTTTTGGGGGGGGGTGTGGAACTAGTAACTCTGTGGAAGGCAGGAACACCATGTTAGGAGGTTCATGCCCTGATTCATGTAATGACCCCCTTACTAAGTCACAATTTCCCAGTGATAGGCCCGGGAATCTGTAGAACTAGAAAGTGTCTGAGGTGATAGAATCAGGCAAATTGGGATGCTTAAAAATAAAGCATTGGACCTAAGAAATGTGCTTTCTGGGACCAGTTTTGCTACTGACTAGCTATATGAGCTCATGGAATTCTTTTCGTTTTTCCGTCTTGAAAAATGAGGGTTTTAGACTAATTAGTATAATTGTTTCCTTCTATAATTCTGTGCTTCTAAACAAATCCAACCTTAATTGAACTACTTTTTACTTATAATGGCTATTTTTTTTTTCCTTCTGTGTCTTATTGACCCTTTGAAGAAGACGGATTGCCTACTCCTATTCAAGTATTTCTGCTTTTCTCTGCCTTAGTATGAATATATATTTCCCACATTCTCCAAATGGTGTTTGGATTATGTTAAAATGAAGCGGTGGTCTTTGCATTATGTCTGTTATCTGCCACACGTTTTCTTGGTTTCTAAAAAGGAAACAATGCCAGTTCTCCACTTATTATGAGCAGGAAAATCTCCACGTAAATATTCTGAAACCATTGATAATTAACACAGTGTTCAAATTATATGATAGCTGCAAACTGCCAAGATTGCCCATCATTATATGTTACCCGTTTTGAAGAGTAGAGAGCAATGTTTATTGGATGCTGACTTCAGTCATACATGCCTGAAGCAGACATCAGGCCTGAAACCGGGGAGATGCTGATCACCCTTTCTTCCTCTCAAAGGGTTATACCAAGAGGGAAGAAATAATTAACATTCCCTAATTTATGCATGTGGTTGATGTAGGCCTGAGTGTTAGAAGGCGTCTCTGGCTGGCTTGTTTTTCTTCTTTCTTTTATTATAAATGTAGCAAGAATGAGTTGATCTGGTACATGCAGGAACCTGTGACCCACCCAGCATTAATTATTATACCCATTTAAGAGAGGAAAAGGCAGATAAAGTCCATGGAAAGTTCATGGACTTTAGAACTAAACAGGTTTCATCACTTACTGGCTTCATCACTTAACTGAATTTTGGCAAATAATTTAATCGTCCCATTTCTTCATGTGTGAAATGGGCACAGTATCATCTCTCCTGCAGGGATGATGTGAGGTTTGCCAGTATTATCAAGGGTTGCCAGTATTATCAAAGGTGCCTAGCTTTGTCTGGCTGGCACCTAATAAACAACTCCTATGTGTGTAGCTCCTTGTACAGAACCTGAAATATTTTAGATTCTCAATGAATATTGAGCATGACAAATAAATAATAAAGTATACTGAATTTGTAGTAAGCATTTAGTAAATGGTAACTATTATGATTACATAAAGTAAAACTGTTGATTTTTTAAAAACATCAAATGTATTTGTTGCATTTTTCAAAGTTTTAATTACTATTTCTCTGCAAATATAGATGGTAAAGTAATTATTCTACAGCAGGTCAGAGAGAATTAGTATAAACCTAACAAATATGAAATAGTAGGCTTTAAAAGCTTAATGATTCTGTGGATGGACCTAGAGAATATTATACTAAGTGAAGTCAATCAGGCAGAGAAGGGCAAACACTGTATGATATCACTTATATGTGGAATCTAAAAAAACCACAAATGAATCTATGTACAAAACAAATAGACTCACAGACACAGATAGCAAACTTTCAGTTACCAAAGTGGAAACGGAGGAGGTAGGGATAAATCAGGAGTATGGGATTAACAGATACAAACTGCTATACATAAAATAGATAAGCAGCCAGGGTTTAGTGTATATATATATATATTCAATATCTTTTAATGAACTATTAACAGAAAATAATCTGAAATATATATACACACATATATAGCTTAAAAAGATGTCATCTGAACAATCCATATATAGTTGGGCAAACATATTTTGTATTAAAATTCCTGAATATAGCATATATAAAGTTAAAAAAAAGCTTATTGGTTCCAACAAATGATGCCACTGTATTCAGATGTTACCACAGTCAATCAGATGTTACATACATACATATAATAATGTGATACCTGCATGCACAGGTGGCTAACCCCCATGTACCAGGTGAAGAATATTCTATAATACCAGTACCTTCCGCTTCCCTAAGGGGATTTGCCTGCCCTCCTTGCCGTTCACATTTGACTCAATTTTTGGTTTTATTTCAGGATTATACTTGTGATTATTGAGCATCTGTTATGTGGCATTTTGTTGTATTCAGAGTACATGATGACTCGCCAGACGTCCTAGATAGATTATCTGTAAACTTTTACACCTAAATCTAACTGATTAAGGCATTGTGGCTATGGGATCCTATACCTTGTCCTTTGTAAGCCTGTGCTTTTCCTTCAAGCTGTCTTTGGTAATGCACACATTTTTATGCAGTTATAAAATGCATTGTAGGTAATACTTTTGGAGGATTTCTGCTACATATAAAAATTTTCTCACAGAAACTTAATAAAAATAGGGGCCCTAGCTACTGCATATCTGTCAATAGTTTCTTTGCAAGATTTGGCTTATTTTGGTTTAACATTACTTGTGATAATTTAAAATTGGGGAAGTGAAAGTGTTGTTTGTAGAATTTCTATATTTGGAGACGTTGTAGTCAAAACTTGATTTATGAAACTTCCTTCTGTGTTCACTTTATTTAGCTCCTGACACCATGCTTCATCCAGTCACAAACTGTAATTCTGGGAGTCCATGGTCTCTTATAGCTCATAGAAGTTGTACCTACTGTAAACACTTTGTTGTTCCTCCAGTTCATTCCCTCTCCTCCCTTCCCCTCTCTTCCTGCTGCCAAGGTTCCAGATCAGCTGCCAGATGTCATTTTTACCTGTGCCAGATAGTCTAACTGAGCTCCCTGTGGCAGGCTTGGCATTTTCTTCACAATTGACTGTCTTAAGTGACATAGGAGTGTATCCCTCCATAAAACCTTTTAAGACTTGTCAGCCATAGGTTCAAGTCCAAAATTCTTAGCATTACAGCTATAACTAATTCTTACTCACCTGTGAAGCTCAACACAGTACCTCCTCTAGGAGTTCTTGACCACCCCACCACAGTTTAGATATTTTTTTTTCTGTATGGTAAGCAACTCCAAACCTAGAGTTCACATTACCTTTGAGAAAAGAGGTCAGAAAATCAACTTGTACATGAGTAAAATTTCCTCCTACCTAAAAAGATTGTAGTGACAGGTGAAGTCTTAAGTGTGGTAAAAGGTTCCAAGTTCCATTGCAATGAAGCTTACTAACATCTAGAGAAAGAGTGCACTTTGAGAGGGAGGATGGTATATCGTGGCAACATACAGAAAAGTTAGGAGTCAGAAGACTAAAACTCATTGTGTGTTAATAAACTGGATTTTATATACCAGTTTTTTGTTAGTGTGACTTACTTTGGTGGTTATACAGGTACATCTTTCCTGTATACATCTTTCCCTTGAGCACCATGCATTCACTGGGATAGGTGCCTTGTAACACTTCTTGGCAGCTAGTCAACCAGCTCCTCTGGGGACACCTTCTACCACAATGCACACCTCTTTAAGCCTTCTTTATTCAGATGGCTTGTGCAAACATTTTTTTCTCAGGCTTCTAAAAATACTCGTATTTGAATGATTTGGGTAAATAGATGAGTTACTGAGCAGTCTTTCAATATAGTAGTGTTTTCCTACAATGTTATAAACCATGGTTTTAATTAAGTGCATTACTGTGAATTTGCTAGGTCTTCACTCTCCCTAATTGGTCCTGCCCTCAAGATTTCCTGGAACAAATTTTGAATTTATTTGTAGTAAGATGATGAATTCAGGGTTCAAAGTTATATCATATTCTTCCTTCCTGGACACCCAGGAAACCATTTTTAAGTCATTTTAAAAACACCCACAATGTGTCAGACAGTGTACTGGGTTACGTTTAATGCTTAAAAAACAAACAAACAAACAAACTCCTGTCAATTATTTTTACAGATGAGAAATCTGAGACTTTATAAGATTAAATAACTCTTCTGTGATCACAGCTAGGAAAATAAAGTTGGGATTTGAACCCAGAGCTGTTAATTTCCAAATTCCCTTCTCTTCCTAGTGCAGAATATTTCCTTATTACTTTTGTTATGTATAAATAAACATACACATTTTAATAGTTACTTTTAGTCCATTTTTATAAACCTGTAGAACTGAATTAAACAGCTCTGCTACATTTATTTTGGATATTTTTCTTGCTCGAGTTTTTTTTGTTTGTTTGTTTTTTTGAAGGAGAAGAGTATTATGACTTCCCATGTTATTGTACAATTAATTTATAGAGTTAATTTCTCTGAAATAAATTCTTGGCTGGTTGAAGCAACCCTCCTGTTTCACAAATTAGTTTCTACAAAATTGGTTTATGCCAAAGGTTCTTTATTCAGTATTTACCATTAAATATGACTTTTTCTGTTAAATGGTTTTATTTTAAAGGCAGCACCGTTAACCCAACAAAAGCTTCTACTCTTCCCCAACGGTAAATCCTGCCTGTTCAGCAGCAGCCGAAGCTCTGCATTGTTTTCTGTTGGAAGTGTGAGCTGAAGGGGACAGGCATTCCCGGTGCTTAGCGGGTGCGCTGAGCTGCGATCTGCCCTTGTTGTATTATTAACGGCACCATGTTTTCATGTTGCAGATGGCCGAGCGTTAGCAAGGAAAATTCAGGACCATGATGGCTCAGTTTCCCACCGCAATGAATGGTAAGTAGCTTGATGCTTGTGGTGAGATAAAGTGGTTATGAGATTTTGGATAGAAGTTATAAAATATTCATTTAGATATTTTCCCTTAAATTTATAAATGCAAAATTTCAAGTATTCTTGTTGAAAGAATTTAAATAGTTTATTTCAAAACACTGCGTGTGTCTTCTATTAGAATATTATGCAGTAAATCCCAAAGCTCAATATAAGCATGGTCTGCAGTATCATCTGGAGTGTGTGCTTGCCTTTGAGCAGTTAAGAGTAACCTAAGCATCCATTGTGTTTAATGCCTAAAACTGGAAGACAGAAAACATAGTGCCATAAATGAATAATATTAAAGATGTTTTTGATGGCATGAGATGATTGTAAACTGATTAAACCAGTAAAGATTCATTTATTAATGTATGTATAAAATTAGTTTGTTTTCCCTTTTATAAAGGGTTTTGTGTATACCTATACACACAGTTATTTAATAGGAAACATTTTAGAGGACATGTTTAGGTTATTTCAATAATAAAAAGTTTTTAAAGGTTTTTTTCTGATTCAAATTTTAATTTGTTTCTCAGATATACATTACCCACCTTTAATAGGTATTTTTTACTGTGTGTATCATTTATAATTGAGAAAATGCATTGTGTTTTTAAATTACTAAGGTAATTAAAGATGCTGAGTTCTGAATTATGAGGTAGATTTTATTAGCTAATTATAAATGTAAGGAAATAAAGAGTCCAGTCAATAATTCTTTAACACTTGAACTGAAAACTATAATTGAAAAGAACACTGGGGGAAAAAAGAGGGAAAAATCACCAATAATTCCAAGCCTTCACATAGGATTGTGTTAATGTTACCAATTGATCAATTCCTTTTTTTTTTTTAATGTTTTCAATCATAGGGCCAAATCAGTACATTGTTAATAAAGAAAATATATGTTGTATATCTTAAGTTTTTAAGACTCAGGATTGATCTTATGACATTTAGAAAAGTTTTCAAAAAATGAATTATTTTCATAAAAAGTTAAAATAAGTTTTAATATATGGTAGGACGCTGTCATTTAAGGATGGACTTGAGATAAGGGTTTTGTTGTTTTGTTTTTTGCCTTTTCAGATGTGAGCATTGCTCCTTCTCTGGAAATGGTATGGGATTATAAAGATTACTTGATGCCATGCACTATTTCTTAAAATGAATTTTTTTTCCTTAATGAGTGTTAAATGTAAGTTTAGAATGAGGGTAATAATTGTGGTAATAATGTGCTCTACTCAAATTTGAGAATTTCTATGCCACATACTAAGGAGTTTGCTGTAAATACATTGTTTAATCTTCAATCTACATGTTAAGCAGGCTTATAAACAAAATGAGCATAGTAGAAATCATTGTAGACCTGGTCTTTCTCATTTTTTTTTCCCCATTCTCTGAACATTTACAGATCACTTTGTAGCTTATTCCATTATATGTAAAATATTGGAAACAAGCAAGATGTTCAATAACAGCAACAAAAAGAGATTATTTGAATAATTGTCTAAAATGTTGGACAATTAATTTAGGAATGCTCAGTTGCTGAAGTCGTGTCCAACTCTTTGTGACCCCATGGACTGTAGCCTGACATTCCCCTCTGTCCAAGGGATTATCCAGGCAAGAAAACTGGAGTGGGTTGCCGTTTCCTTCTCCAATTTAGGAATAGTATATAAGAATAAAGATAGTAATTTTCTAAACTTCTGAAGAAGTGATAGCTAATGCAGACTGTAGTACCTTCCTACTTACTTTATAAAGTAACTGAGGATTGAAGATAATCTTATATATATCTGAGTCCAGTTCAGGGTTTAAAATCTTATTGAAAGAAGCATCCATGTATAGCACAAACCTTCAAGAGCAATGTTTGCTCCTTCAATACCTTCTCAGTCATAGATCGGGTTAAACTTTTTTGATGCCCAGTGCTATTGGAACTTGTCTCTAACTGCCCTCCCTGGACCAAGCTGTTTGTCTAAACATTTCTGACACAGTCCTCAAATTTTGCTATGTCTACTTTATCATCCTGAGACTAACCACAGACTTTTAAGACTTTTTTGGTTCTTAGAGCTGTATTGTCTAATACAGTAGCCATTAAGTACATGTGGCTATTTAATAATTAAGTAAAATTTAAAAATTCAGTTCTTTCAGTCACACAGCCAAGCGTGCTGAGAATCACATGTGCTCGGCTAGTGGCTACTATATTGGACAGTGCAGATACATCTCAGATAGCTCTGTTGAATAGGTATTCTTTCTTTGTGTGCTTACCATTTGCTTACAGAACTAGAAGATCATTGCATCATATTTTTACCACTTACAATTTTACTTCTGGTGTCTTCTGCATGAGCAGAGTCATCCTTGCCAAAACCGTTTTAGCCATGGTAGGTTTGCTTTCTGCTTTTCAGAAATGTAATGAAATTATAAATACAGAGGGCATGATACATGAGCCATAAGGTGATAGGCAAGAGGCCACTTTGGATACATGTTCTGCCAGTTGGTATCGTAGTGTGTCGTGGCTTGTTTCAACCTTAAAACTGTGGAGGTACTAAAGGCTGGTTATGTGAGTATGAAATTCTGGAGCCCATGACAGTGGTTCTGTCTAAAACCTGGAAGAGAGAAGGAAGAAGGAGAGAAAAGAAACAGCTAGTAACTTAGGAGGGAAAAAATACCATTTTTATTTTTAGAACCTTTCATTTATTACCTTTTAGAATTTTGGAGCTCTTTACTCTTTATGTAATTAAGAAATTTTTGTTGAACATTGGACCTGGAATCAGCTGTAGTGTTGAACTGCGTATGTAACAACCCAAGCATTTATTACTCAAGTCCCTACAGTTAGGCTTTTGTTCTATCTAGACCAGTATTCCAGTTGTGTTTTAGAGATTTAACTTAGTACTGGATCAACGTATATCATTTGATTATTATTTTGAAGTGAACAAATATACCAGTGAAGACCGTTTCTGATATCATTTAATTATTACAGTGTACAGGTGGGATGTAACCTATCTGAATCATGTATGCTCGGAACTGTGTGTTAGAATACTGCTCTGCCACTACCCAGCTGTGTGGCTTAACCACATGGAACTTATTTTTGTGTGTATATGTACATACACATATGTATGTATACATAGATGTAAAACAGGAACGACACTACTTACTGCATGGGGTCTAGCATATAGCTGATGTTCTGTAAACGTGTGTTTTTCCTTCTACATAGACCATAAGAATGTATTTGTCAGAGCCAGTAGATGAGACTAAGCAACAGAAATCTTTATGAAAATACCACTTTCTCAATTTAGTGATGAGTTGGGGGAAGTGGATAGAATTTTAATATATTTCTAAAGTAATCATCAGAGAATGTAAAAGGTTTTAGGTTTTTAAGGAAATAATTGGAAACATCGACTCCAAAACTTAGGTTTTCCTGCCTTTCTGTAATACTTATGAATAAATATAGATTAAGATATGCTTTACTTGAAGTTCAAAGTAATAAGCTGTTGACTCTTTAGAAGGTTCTTTTAGTACATATTCTAAATAAGAAAGCCAGAATTGGATCAAAATTGGCTTTGCATTACATGTATTTCATAGCTTTAGTGTCCAGATTTGAATATTATTTGAATACTACTTAAAAATTATTCCTTCTCATTTGACTTAGAATATTTTTATTCAGTTAGTAACATTAATCATGACAATATTTAATCATGATCGTTGTGTATGACTCTCTTGGCTTGTGGAGCCAAGACCGATCAAACTTCCCCAACCAGTCTGTTCAAACTTAAAATAGTCTTAGGGTTTGTGACTAAAAAGTGTCACATTCAGTATCTTTCTGGCAAGAATACCTTTATGACAGAAAGAGCCTATGAAAGGTTTTGACTCTCTGCCTCCTGCCTAATTATGCCGTTCCCTGGGATTGGATTGAGTGAGTGAAAGTCACTCAGTCGTGTCCAACTCTTTGCGACCCATGGACTATACATTCCATGGAATTCTCTAGGCCAGAATACTGGAGTGGGTAGCTGTTCCCTTCTCTAGGAAATCTCCCCAACCCAGGGATTGAACCCAGGTCTCCCACATTGCAAGCGGATTCTTTACCAGCTGAGCCACAAGGGAAACCCTGGGATTGAGTAAGGAAACTAATTTACTGAGCACACGTCATGTGACAGGCATGTGTTTGATGTGTTATATTTTTGTTTTAAGTTGGATTTATTGAGGTATAATCCACCCTTTTTTATACAGTTTGATGAGTTTTGACGAGTGTATACAGTTGTTTCCAGGAATGTATATCACTGAAATATAGGTGCCCACTATAATTTTAAACACTAGATGGATTTGATCTGATATTTCTTAGCCCCAAATGACTGTTTTTTTTTTAATCTATAAATATCTTCTCGTAAAGACAAGGTTTAAGATTAGAGTTAAACAGGGACTTGCCTGGTGTCCCAGTGGTTAGGACTTGGCACTTTTACTGCTGTGGCTCAGGTTCAATCCCTGGTCGGGGAACTGAGATCCTGCAAGCCTGAGGAAACAACTTTGTAAAGCAGATTTTTATGGACTATAGTCAGCAAACATGTGTGAGTTTACATACCTAAACATACTTGGTTTCTTATTGGTAGAAACTGAGTAAACTGGAAGGGTAATCAGAAGTGAAGCATAGATGACTGTTAGCCATGTTGAATTTTTTGTGTTCTGTTGCTAAGTTGTGTCCGACTGTTTGCAACCACACGGACTGCAGCACACCAGGCTCCTCTGTCCTCCACTGTCTCCCAGAGTTTACTCAAATTCATGTCCTTTGAGTCAGTGATGCTGTCTCATCTCATCCTCTGCCATCCCCTTCTCCTTTGCCTTCAGCCTTTCCCAGCATCATTATCTTTTCCAGTGAGTCGGTGCTTCTTGAATATATAGCTTTAAAGACCTCCTCAGTGGGCCAATATAGCTATATGTGAAGGATAGACACCAGAAAGATTTGTAAATGAAGTTGTCTTTTCCTGAATCATGATCTTGCCTCTCTGGCTTTTTTTTTACTCCTTCTGATTTTTTCAGATATTTTTTCCTCAGTCAATTTTAAGTGTGTGCTCTGTAATATTCTGCTGGTTCTGAGGATAGAAAGATAAACACACAAAGCTCTTGTCCTCCAAGGACTCATTGTGTGGTAGAACAGATGGATAGAAAACAATTATAGAACTTTTGTAAGTGCCCTATAGAAGCATGGTGAAGTCCCTTGAGAATCTAGAGGAGGAAGCAATTAATCTGACCTGCAGGTGTCAGAGACCTCCTAGACAAAATGACCCATGCCCTGGACCTTGAAAGGTAAAGTTTGAAATGGAAGAGGGTTATGTGAATGGCAGTCCAAGTAAAGGGAACATGTCACAGGATGGGAAAGACAAATATTATATATTGATATATGGGGTTTGTAAGAATTTCCTTTTGTGAGATACAGATACAGTACCAACCTCCTCGTGGGTCCTCAGGTTTTGTTTTGTGTACAGAGAAGTCCGTACTCCTGGGAATCAGGTGCGCAGGGCCTGCCTAAGACTGAGAGTGGACCAGTCAAAGTCATCTGGAGGGGGATGGCAGACTCAGAGTTACATACATCGTAAGGTGCTTCCAGCAGTTTAGGAGTGCCTCACCAGGGCATCCTCCTTGGGGAAGAAGACTCCCGAGCCAGCTCTGAAAGAGAAAAAGTCATGCTTCTCCCCTCCAGTGTTTCTGGGATCTGAGGTATTTTTCTCTAGATGCTGCGTGGGGCTCTCCACTGCCACAAGATTTAGGTGTACTGTTTTGCTTTAGCTTCACTGTTTTCTAGTGATCCAGAAGGGTTAGTCGCAAGAGGGACAGGGACATTTTTGTAAACCCTAACCAGAATTAGCTTCGAATCCTTTAGGTTCCTATTCAGCTGAGCTACCATCTGAAGAATATACCAACCAGCCTGTCCACAGTTGTTTCTAGGAGAAATAGAAATGCATCATGTCCAAGAACCATCAGGGTAGAATCCTCAACTTTCACATTAAGACTTGTATTCGCCTGTGACCCCTCCCCCAACCCCTTTAGTCCTGATCATTAGCCAGGAAACAGCTAAGGGACATTGATGATCCCTTTCTCGGGACAGCACATTCAGTGGCCAAGCTGAACAAGGAGTATGAACCAGGAGGAGGTTATGAAAGTGGACTCAGCCTCGATCAGTGCATTGTGAACAGTTTTTTATGATAAATGATTCATTAGCATCAGAGTACTGATAGACCAGAAAGCTAAAATCATGACACAGGTTTGTTTTAAGGGCCATGCTAGTATGGACATAGCAGACTGATTGGTAACCTAAAAAGTGTCGACAGTTTGAAGAACCACCAGTAACCCTAGAGGGCAATCAAAAGTTTGATGTAGTCCATCTGCCAAGAGCCAAAAAGAGGGTAGTGCCCTGTGTAATGAGACCCCCTCCCCAGACAGGAATCCTTAAGTCTGGCATGCATTGATATCCTCTGCCTCAGAAACAGAGTCAGACTTCATCAGAATCTTGATTTCGGTCTAAGTTAGAGAATGGGCCCTTGCCATTGGTAGTGACCCAGACTATTCAATTAGCAATTAAAATTTGTTTCCATTTTGCAGCCCCAAAGAGGGTATCTTTAATTTGTCAGTTGTAATTTTCCAAGTGGCAAATCAAACAGCTGGGCCATTGGCAACATTTCAAGAATCTGAGTTCTGTCCACTGAAGAAAATGTGTCTTGTTTTGGTTCTGCTTAGCTCTAAGGCTGAAGAGTCATGGCAGCCCAGTGGACATTGTCAGAACTCCAGCTGCTGTGACCCATAAGTGAACCAGGCTGTGGCATTTCAGGGAATTTCACTGATCCAGTAGCTTTGCTTCAGACAGTGGAGTAGGAATAAATTTTCCCCTTAGTGAATTTGCTGCCACCTTTTCATGTGAAGCCAAAAGGCCTTTGGGGCCAGGCTGTCTTCTGTTCTTGAATATACCATTTCTGTTTGACAAGTAAGGCTTCTGAGGGTCCTTCTCACCTTGTTAGTTGTGAAGTTTGTTTGACCCACCCTCAAATGGGAGTCTCAGGCCGGAGAGTCACTGGGCCTGCATAGATCAAGCATTCAGACCCAGAGGAGGCTACTTCCCTTTGCCAAAGCTTCCACTTGGCAGAATCTTCAGTAACAAAGATTTGTGCTGTTTCCAGTGCCCAGAGTCTAATTTGTTGGGGTTTACTAGCTAGCCCTGCTGGTGGAGGTATTTAGTTTAGCTAGTAATAGTATACCAGTCCTAATTTATGTGTTTTGACAAATATACTATGGTTGTGTAAATTGTTAACTTAATGGAAATTGGGTGCAGGCTCCGTACTATTTTTGCAACTTTCCTGTAAGTCTAAAAGGATTTCGAATAAGGAGGTTACTTTAAAATGTATCAGAGGACACTCCATAACTTCCAGGCTAAAGGTCAGCTAAGGGTGCTATTTAAGACCCTTTAAAGCCAGGCCTTCTTAACCTCTTTCCCACACTCACGTGGCGCTTTAGCTATCAGTCTGCTCAGTGCAGTGTCTGGAACATGCCTTGACTCCTCATCCTCTGACCTTGTTGTGTGAAATACCCTTATCTCGCCTCTTCACATGGCAAAATTCAAGCCAATCTTCAAGGCTCTGCCTCAGTCTGACCTTTCCTGTTAGCTCATCACTGATGCTTCTGACTCAGGATTAGCACAGCTTTTTGTATATGTTTTTGCTTAGGATGCTTCACAGGTTAACATTGTAAGCGTTGATAGTCATTTTCTAGAGTAAGACTTCCTTGAGGATGGAACAATACTTTATTCATCTTTTTATTTCCAGCATTTAGCTTGTTGCCCTATCCAGTGAGTGGTACACAGCAGTTGTTCAAGTAGATGTTAATTGGGTGATGAGTGAAAAGCCTCAGGACCATACTAGGTATGGTTATGAATAGAGCTTTCTTCTTTGTGTCACTCCAGTATTAGGACTGTCATTAAAGGAACATTTGTGATTCATGTTTACATTATGGAATTGTATTTAAGCATTCTCATATATGCAGTATAATATCTTTGTCTTTCATTTATGTTTTAGGAGGGCCAAACATGTGGGCTATTACCTCTGAAGAACGGACTAAGCATGACAAGCAGTTTGATAACCTCAAACCTTCAGGAGGTTACATAACAGGTTTGTGTTCTTATTTTATTTGCGATTTATGCTCCCCTTCATGAAATATCTTATAATTAGTTTTAATTTGACTGCCATCAATTTGTACTATTTAATGATAAGTTCCATGGTGGCTCAGACAGTAAAGAATCTGCCTGCAATGGAGGAGACCTGGGTTCGATCCCTGGGTTGGGAGGATCCCCTGGAGAAGGGAATGGCTACCCACTCCAGTGTTCTTGCTTTGAGAATTCCATGGACAGAGGAGCCTGGTAGGCTACAGTCCACAGCATTGGCAAAGAGTTGGACACGACTGAGTGTGGTCGTGTATGGATCTGAGAGTTAGACCATAAAGAAGGCTGAGCTCCAGAGATTGATACTCTTGAATTGTGGTGCTGGAGAAGACTCTTGAGAGTTCCTTGGACAACAAAGAGATCAAACCAGTCAATCATAAAGGAAATTAACCCTGAATATACATTGGAAGGACTGATGCTGAAGCTGAAACTCCAGTACTTTGGCCAACTAATGCAAAGAACAGACTTACTGGAAAAGACCCTGATGCTGGGGAAGACTGAAGGCAAAAGAAGAGGGTGGCAGAAGATGAGATGGTTAGATAGCATCACCAACTCAATGGACATCAGTTTGAGCAAACTCCCCAAGATAGTGGAGAGGAGCTTGGTGTGGTGTACTATAGTCCATCAGGTCACAATGAGTCAGACACAACTTAGCAACTGAACAATACCAGGGCTTGGAAACCTTTCAGTCTGACTTTGGAATTCATCCTCTCAACCATTATCAGTTCAGTCGCTCAGTCGCTCAGTCGTGTCTGACTGTTTGCGACCCCATGAACCACAGCACGCCAGGCCTCCCTGTCCATCACCAACTCTGAGAGTTTGCCCAAACTCATGTCCATTGAGTCGGTGATGCCATCCAACCATCTCATCCTCTGTCGTCCCCTTCTCCTCCTGCTTTCAATCTTTCCCAACATCAGGGTCTTTTCAAATGAGTCAGCTCTTCACATCAGGTGGCCAAAGTATTGGAGTTTCAGCTTCAACATCAGTCCTTCCAGTGAACACCCAGGACTGATTTCCTTTAGGATGCACTGGTTGGATCTCCTTGCAGTCCAAGGGACTCTCAAGAGTCTTCTCCAACACCACAGTTCAAAAGCATCAATTCTTCTGCACTCAGCTTTCTTTATAGTCCAACTCTCACATCCGTACATGACTACTGGAAAAACCACAGCCTTGACTAGACGGACCTTTGTTGGCAAAGTAATGTCTCTCCTTTTTAATATGCTGTCTAGGTTGGTCATAACTTTCCTTCCAAGGAGTAAGCATCTTTTAATTTCATGGCTACAATCACCATCTGCAGTGATTTTGGAGCCCCAAAAAATAACGTCAGCCACTGTTTCCACTGTTTCCTCATCTATTTGCCATGAAGTGATGGGACCGGATGCCATGATCTTAGTTTTCTGAATGTGGAGCTTTAAGCCAACTTTTTCACTCTCCTCTTTCACTTTCATCAAGAGGCTCTTTAGTTCTTCTTCACTTTCTGCCATAAGGGTGGTGTCATCTGCATATCTGAGGTTATTGATATTTCTCCTGGCAATCTTGATTCCAGCTTGTGCTTCCTCCCGCCGTGTTTCTCATGAGGTACTCTGCATATAAGTTAAATAAGCAGGGTGACAATATACAGTCTTGACGTACTCCTTTTCCTATTTGGAACCAGTCTGTTATTCCATGTCCAGTTCTAACTGTTGCTTCCTGACCTGCATATAGGTTTCTCAAGAGGCAGGTCAGGTGGTCTGGTATTCCCATCTCTTTCAGAATTTTCCAGTTTATTGTGATTCACACAGTCAAAGGCTTTGGCATAGTCAATAAAGCAGAAATAGATGTTTTTCTGGAACTCTCTTGCTTTTTTGATGATCCAGCAGATGTTGGCAATTTGATCTCTGGTTCCTCTGCCTTTTCGAAAACCAGCTTGAACATCTGGAAGTTCATGGTTCACGTATTGCTGAAGTGTGGCTTGGGGAATTTTGAGCATTACTTTACTAGCATGTGAGATGAGTGCAATTGTACGGTAGTTTGAGCATTCTTTGGTGTTGTCTTTCTTTGGGATTGGAATGAAAACTGATCTTTTCCAGTCCTGTGGCCACTGCTGAGTTTTCCAAATTTGCTGACATATTGAGTGCAGCACTTTCGCAGCATCATCTTTTAGAATTTGAAATAGCACAACTGGAATTCTGTCACTTCCACTAGCTTTGTTTGTAGTGATGCTTCCTAAGGCCCACTTGACTTCACATTCCAGGATGTCTGGCTCTAGGTGAGTGATCACACCATCGTGATTATCTGGCTCAACCATTATAGTTTAATGTTATTTGTACTTCTGTAATAATAACTACCTTAACTTGTCTCCTGGTAGAGATTTGATTACCCTGCTTACGAGGTAATAATTTGGTCTGTTACTGTCTCTTGAATGCTAGCAGAATACCCGGAATTCCTAAGTCAGAGACCCAGGACACTCTTTGTAACAGCACAGTTGGCAGCCCGAGTATTGGCACATTTCTGTCCGTTTCCCTTGTCCCCTGGTTCATATAGGGGCCATGAGGAGAGCCCAGAAGGATGCTGTACATGCCATGGTTGTGTTAAAGAAGAGGAACACTCAACCTCAGGGAACCCATCATGTTTTAGCAAGCAGAAAGCAAACTTGTTCTCTGTCCCAGTGGAAAACATTACCTCCTTCCTCAAAACTACTCACAGCAAACCCAGTTCTGAGAAGTGATCCAGGCAGAGAGCTGTTAGGAACTTATGTTCTTGGCTTACACAGCAGGAGATACAGGATTTTCAAATGCCCATGAGGAGTACCTTCCCCAAACCTGGTGTTTTTTTATTTAGAACTCTTCTGGGGAATAGTGCTTTTAGCTATAAATTTTACAAGATAGGATTATTATCAAGTAAGACCCCAATTATGTGGGAAAACTAAGATGAATAATGTGATCTTTCTTCACTTACATTTCATTAACGCATATATTTCAGTTGTGACATTTTTGTTTTAAAACCTCCTGTCTTATTAAAGTAATATAAATAATTTTTCTTTAATAATTGGAATTAAAATAAATCAACAGAATTGTTACTAGTGGGCATTTTTCTTATTCAGAGACATCAAAGTAATTCCATTTGCTAATGCATTGTTTGATTATTTTGTTTTTATTGCCTTCAGGTGATCAAGCCCGTACCTTTTTCTTGCAGTCAGGCCTGCCGGCTCCCGTTTTAGCTGAAATATGGTAAAATGTGTTCTTTTGTAGATGAACTTAACTTTTTAATACTTAGTGTTAACATAAAGTTGTTTTTACCTGTAGTTGTTGTTAATAAGTAAGAGTATTCAGCTTTTTAGAAAATAAATTTTAGTGAGTAACTGACTGAAAATCTGTTGGGGTTTTGTTCTGTAGTACAAAGTTCTAATTTCCTTAGAATTTGTAAAGAAAGGAGATGTATACGTTTCTGTTGAAAAACACTTCTTTGTAATTTGGCAAGTCTCCAACTTCATTATGTTGTTTTGTAGTTATTTATTTCATCATCTTTAAACCTCAGATTAGCTCACCCTTCCCTTGTTCCTACCTTAAAGAAATTATTCTATATAATATCTAAGGTTTTGGTTTTCTAATGTATTTACAGTAAACATCAACCCCTATTCCAACCTTCTCTCCATTCCCATGCCTGGCAGAGGGCCAGGCACTTAGCAGGCATTTGGTAAATATTTGAACAAATTGTTTAGAATGATTATACTCTTGTATAATTTCTTTACATTTGGACCAGAGGAATTCATCCCAAAGGTATCTAGAGTCTATATAGACCCATAGTATTTTATTAGATACTGTTTTTGGTCAATATTATTGTACAGGTTTTAGCTTTTTGTTGTACACATACACTCACATTTAATTAAGTGATTATCTACATGTAAATGTGATGTTATTTACAAAGTAATGCTGATCCTATGTAACAATCCACCGGCCTCATCATCCTCTTAGGGCTTTATCAGACCTGAACAAGGATGGGAAGATGGATCAACAAGAGTTCTCTATAGCTATGAAACTCATCAAACTAAAGCTTCAAGGCCAACAGTTGCCCGTGGTTCTTCCTCCTATTATGAAACAACCTCCTATGTTCTCTCCGTTAATTTCTGCTCGTTTTGGTATGTGTTTCTTAATTTAGTTCAATATATTTGATAGTTAAACTTGATTCGTAAGCATAATGTTTGAGAATCAGAAAAGGATTTGTTGGCATAAAATGACAGTCCCCAGACTCCCAAGTTAACTTTCATGTCTGAGATTAGAAATGTTAAGTTCGCTGTCATAGCTCGGGAGTCCATGTGTCCCAGTTTCCCAGGGACAGTGTGATTTATGCCTGTTGTTCTGGCATCTAGTCTGGTTTGTGCTCCCTTTCTTTTTTTTTTTTTTGCAAGTTGATATCTCATCTTTATTTTTTTTTTCTATTTATTTTTATTAGTTGGAGGCTAATTACTTTACAGTATTGTAGTGGTTCCTGTCACACATTGACATCAATCAGCCATGGATCCACATGTGTTCCCCATCCTGATCCCCCCTCCCACCTCCCTCTCCACCCATCCCTCTGGGTCTTCCCAGTGCTCCAGGCCTGAGCACTTGTCTCATGCCTCCAACCTGGGCTGATGATCTGTTTCATCCTAGATAATATACATGTTTCGATGCTGTTCTCTCGAAACATCCCACCCTCGCCTTCTCCCACCCCTTTCGTAATTCCCAGTTGGATGATAGATTATATGATCCTGCTAGTCATAGCTGATCCTAAATACTATTCTTACTTAGTTTCCTCTATACTTTGTATGCATAACAAAAAATATGAACAATTTAAATTCAAAATAGTTTAATTTGGGGGGAGTAATTTTAAATTATACATTAGTAGAAATTTCTTTAAAGGTTAATTTGCCAGCCAAATTTAGGGCTAAAAGTTGGAAACTTTGTGCTAATTAATTTACATATTCATCTGAGATCACCAGTCTTCCATTTATTTTGATTAGCCATTATCTCACTAATTATTTGTGAGGAGCACTCATTGGAACGTTCAAGTAGAATCTCTTTATATCTGAACCATGGTCTTCCACTCCAGATGTTAGATCTTAAAATGCTAAATTCTTTCACTCTTGCAGTGAATTGTAGAGATAAATATCAAATCATTGTGTAATCATATTAATATAGTATACTTTGTATTCTGGAGTTAGTAAACAAATGAGTCATCACTTTGTCCCTTTTAAAGAATTCTCCTTGAATCCATACGTGTGTTGCATATAAGAAAAGTGAAACAGATGGCATGCTTTTTTTCCTGCACATAATGTGTATGCATAAATGGGTCTCCTTAAGTATGTAGAATTTAGAACATCCTTTGCGGGGGAGGGAAGAGTTTGTGGAGTGTGTGTGTGTGTGTGTGTGTGAACTCAACAGCACTGTATTTATTATCGCTATACAAAAACCCACATTTAATCAGGTGATACATTCTCTCATTGAGGATACTAATGGGTAGTTAGAAAAGGCCTACTTAGTTTTATTCATGATACTAGAAAAGAATTTTAACTTCTTAATAGACATTGCCTCAGTTCACACAGGTCAGAATATTGATATTAAAAGCAGTAGTTTACCTCCTACACTGCTGGATCCAGCTTGCTTTAATGAAGTTTTTAAATCTATTGATAGTTTGCCCACAGTGTTTCTGTAACATAGCAGCTGTTCACTGTACTGTAAATTTGTTTTCTGTCCTGTGTTTTATAATTTGTTTACCAGCACCAGAAAATGTGTTCTGTTTTGTCCTTAGGAATGGGAAGCATGCCCAATCTGTCCATTCCTCAGTCATTGCCTCCGGTTGCACCCATAGCAACACCCTTGTCCTCGGCGACTTCAGGGACCACCCTCCCTCCCCTAATGATGCCTGCTCCCCTAGTGCCTTCCGTTAGCACTTCATCATTACCAAATGGAACCGCCAGTCTCATTCAGCCTTTATCCATTCCTTATTCTTCTTCAAGTAAGTGCTTTGTGTCTAATGAGTCAGTATTTTTATGTGAAGAAACTGTTATATTTGCATCCCAGTAGATACAGATTTTTTTTCATACTTTGTGAAATTGTTTAATGTGAACCTTTTTCTTTTTTTTAGCATTGCCTCATACGTCATCTTACAGTCTGATGATGGGAGGATTTGGTGGTGCTAATATACAGAAAGCCCAGTCTCTGATTGATTTAGGATCTAGTAGGTATGAATACTTAAAACTTTCAACTTCTTAGGCTTTAATTAAGAAGGGCTTCCCAGGTGGCTCAGTGGTAGAGAATTTGCCTAATCCACCTCCAGTGCAGGGGAGACAGGTTTTTGATACCTGAGTCAAGAAGATCCCCTGAAGAAGAAAATGGCAACCCACTCCAGTGTTCTTGCCTGGGAAGTCTCATGGACAGAGGAACCTGGTGGGCTACATACAGTCCATGGGGTTGCGAAAGAGTTGGATGCAACTTAGTGACTAAACAACAAACAAAGGCACATTTAACAAATGACTGTTTGTTTTTTAAACTTGGAGCTTATCCAGCTTTTACTTTCTAATGACCAAATGTAAATACTATAGATAAATTTACTATTTGTAATTCACATAAAATAATTTTATTTTTAGAATTATTAACTGTCTGTGGTATTTTACTTCTGAAAATTTTGTTTTATATAAACTAAAAATATCCTGCTATATTTTAATCAGTCAGTTTTTTGCCCAAAACTACATATTTTTCCTTTCAAAAATTTCTCAAAACATCTCATGATCATTACACATTATTTCTTGAGCAAAAACTACTAATTGAGTATCCTTTAAATTTCAGAAGGCACAAAAGCATCAATGTTCATTCATCACTCCTTGTATAAATCACAATAATACTCTTTAAAACAATGACCCAGAAAAACAATGTCTGTATCCTTGCTTAAACACTCACTGATTGTGTAACTTTGTTTTTCTCAACATCACTGAGCTGTAGTTTGCCCATATGAAAGATGGAAATAGTAATACCTTTTAAATTTGTCATGGGGATTAGACATAATATTTATAAAGGCCCTAGCACTGTGTGGGGCCTGGCACATGATAGGTATTTGGTATATGGTAGTTTGAAACTTCATATGGTATTTACTTTCCTAAAGTACCATAAGGATAGATTGTTTTTTTCAGTATCATATACAAAAGCAATTACTGTTATATTACAGGAGGTAGGATTCTTATTGTCTCTGACTTATAAAGTTTAAATGTATTTTATTTAATAACAAAAATTTAAAATAAATTTTGTTACAGCTCAACTTCCTCAACTGCTTCCCTCCCAGGGAACTCACCCAAGACTGGGACCTCAGAGTGGGCAGTTCCTCAGCCTTCAAGATTAAAATATCGGCAAAAATTTAATAGTCTTGACAAAAGCATGAGTGGATACCTCTCAGGTAAGTGGCATACTGTGCTTAAGAATGTGAGAAAGTTATGATTTTCTATGGACTTCTATTGAAGAGCTTTTATTTGAAGTTGTATTTTGTAGCTCATTGAAAATTTGAAAATCCAAAAAAAAAGTAGCAGTCATTTGATAAATACAAATAATGGTTAAGTTATGTAATAGTTCAAAGTTCTTATAATCAAGTTAAACACACAGGTACACACCCAATGTTTTGAAAAGAAGACCCCTCCCTTGAGAAAGTTAGACCTCATCTTCCTTGTCCTCATGTGACCAGAGTGTGACACTAAGCCTCAGTTTCTGTGAGATTTTCCTTCCTCATCGGGTCTTTCTCTGCTTGTCCTTCCAAACGCCTCACCTGAACACTGTTCACCCTTTAATGCTCCAACCCAAGTGTAGCTATAAAACTGAGATAACCTGAGATCCCCCTGGGACATTTGAGTCCATGCTGTAACAAACACCCAAATTCACTAATTGAGGATGGTGAAGTGGACGTAAACAGAGGACACTAGGCAAGTAGAATTCTGGTCTTCTCACTGACCCGTCTCTCCTCACTCAGCAACGACTTAGAGTTTAGACAGAGTAAAGTAAGTATTTATAGTAGAGCTTTATCAGATATGATATCACTTATATGTGGAATCTAAAATATGGCACAAATGAACCTGTCTACAAAATGGAAACAGACGCAGAGACATAGAGAACAGAGGGTTGCTGAGAAGATGGAGGGTAAGGGGAGGGATAGATTGGGAGTTTAGGGTTGGTAGATGCAAACTACTACATGGATAAACAACAAGATCCTAATGTATTTCACAGTCATATTCAGTATCCTGTGATAAACCATAATGGAAAAGGATACTGAAAAAGAATGTATGTATGTATATAACTGAGTCACTTTGCCCTATAGCAGAGGTTGACATTGTAAAAAACCTGGTGAAAGAATCTTCCTTTAACATAAAAAAAAACCTCCTCAAATCTCACATCTTGTTTGAAGTCTATTGAGTATTATTAATTAATTGAGTGAGGCTGTAAGCTACTTCCAGTGTATTTCCTGTGTGTGGTTTCTATTAAAAAAGAATGGAAAAGATTTTAAAGTTACATAATATAAACATTTGATTGCTTGTCACAATATGTGGTATATTTGAGTCTATTCCATATAGAATATGTTGCTTCGATTATCCAGATCTTTGTGTTTAAAGTTGAGTGAAGCAGTGGATTTAGCAGCATCTGTGCTGGCTTTGCAGTGCACGTGGTTGCTGAGGAAGAGCTGGCAGTTGTGTGTCTTCTGTGTGGGGTTGTTCAGATGCCCCTTGACTCAGGCTGGACGCAGGGTAGGGCTGGCTCTTCCGGCGCTTGTGGCTTATGCACCTGAGAGTGGAAGGTGTGGCACCTGCTCTACCAACTAGGAGGCCTTCACCAGAGAAGCCTCCAGATTCATCATGGTCAAAAAGCCGCAGACAGGCTCACCAGGAGTGAGTGTTCCTCTGAAGCCAAGGGGGATTTTCTGTTCTGGAATATATTCATTGAAGATCAGGAGCCTGTTACGGAAACATGTTTTTGTTTTGTCTCACTGAAGGAGAGAAAAGAAGTTGAACAGTTTCCCATACATAGTAAGCATTCAGTGAATGTCAGCTGTCTTTATTATCAGGTGCTCTCATATAAGTAAGCCTCCATTGCAGCTAAGATAGAGGGAAACTTTGGGTTACAATTTTATTCATTACTTTTGCAAATATTTATTAAGCCTCTAGGTACTAGGCATGAGTTATACATTAATGGATACAGCAGTCAAGGCTTTTGTCTTCATAGAACTTGGCATAATAGGGGAAACAGACAAACAGGTAAACAAGCAAATAAATGTTACATTACAGATTGTTATGAGATATAAAAGATAGAAGCAGGAAATATATTGAATGGTAGAGTGGACAGAGAAGGCCTTTCTGAGAAGGTGACGTTAGATTTTGACTTCACAGGTGAGAAGGACCTAGACATACAGTGATGTGGAACTGTAGGACTCGATGTTGCGCCTGCTTGTACAGGACAGGGAGGGTTAAGAGGGGACTCTGATTTCTGGCTTGAGCTACTGGATGGCCTTTAATACCATTCATAGAGAAGAATAGGGTGAAGATTAGGAAGAGAGGCCTCGTTGGAGATTGAAAGAGTGATTTTGTGTGTACTTAGTTTGATATGCTTGTGAAATACATACATAAATTTTTCAATTGGATGTAGACGTCTAAACTTAAAGGAGAGGCTTGGGCTGTGGATGTACATTTAGGAATCCTCTGCTTCCAGGTGCTGTTTAGTCACAGAAATGCATATGAGAGAATGGATATGAGAGAGAATTCTCTCTCACAGAGAGAATGGAGTGCCCAGGACAGATCCTTGAAAAATGATTTACACGTTATTTATAAGAGGAAGAGTAGAGACAAAGAAATGATGAGAGAGATAAGAGCAAATCTGAAAATGCTAAGCAAAGCTGTGCTTGGGAGCTTGGCCTTTAATACTGGCTTAGTCCTTTGTGTTAGTCACTTGTGGGGACCATTATCTTCTGGAAGGACATGGGAGCACTTTCTTCTACTGACTGTAGATTTTAAACTCTTTGGTCCAGGGGATGTGTTTATTTTGATGACTGCTGAATGCTCAGTGCCTCGTGCATGATAAAATCCCAGGATAGCAGCAGTGTTATTTCACGAGTACAGCTATTTAAGTTTGCGTGACTTTAAGAGGCTAAAGAATCTTATTTTATGTATTTTTTTTTCCCCACTAAATCAGGTTTTCAAGCTAGAAATGCTCTTCTTCAGTCAAATCTTTCTCAAACTCAGCTAGCTACTATATGGTGAGTTTGCCCATTAATTATGATTTTTAACTAGCCATTCTGTATGATTTTTAATTAGACATAAGAAAGAAGTCATTTCTGTAAATGTTTGTGACTCAAAAATGTTCCACAAAAGCAACTGTGTGACATTTAATGCAAACCTGCAAGCAAATAAAATTGCTTTGTAAAATGTTACCCTTGAGAATTTGGCATTTAATTATTTTACAAGTAAAACTTGTTTGCTTTTCTGTAATATCTTCTGTGGAGAATTAGAGAATATCTCATTTTCAGTGTAGAGCCTGAGGTGATTTGATAAGCGAATTAACCATGAACCAAGACAAGCTACCTTTTTGAAGGGAATATTTCCCTTTTCATTTCAAAGTTTCTTCCCTCTCTTTGGTGATATGGAAATTAAGGGCAAAAATTAGCTCACTTTTCTGTATGTACTTTTCACTACAATATATTAACCCAGCTGTTTTTCTGTCGTTACTCTTGCTCTAAAAATAAAAAGATTGAACTCTTCTGAAAATACTTTACTCTAAACAGGCTTTCTAAGTGGTGAAATTTTATACTCTCTTTAGGACCCTGGCTGACATTGATGGTGACGGACAGCTGAAAGCTGAGGAGTTCATCCTTGCCATGCACCTCACTGATATGGCCAAAGCTGGACAGCCATTGCCACTGGCTTTACCGCCTGAGCTTGTCCCTCCATCTTTTAGGTGAGTGTCTCGAAGGTTAAGGGGTGTTGTTGCAATCATGTTTGGCAGGCAAGACTTTTACTCTGGGATTTCCTGAGGTCTCTGCTCTACTTTTGTGGAAAATGAAGCATTTACATTGCCATTTGATTTTGGTACTTAGTGAGTAACACTGATAAGAGGGTAGATTTTAGAAGTACGTATGTGCTTTCACCACATTATAGATAAGGAAACTGATGCCTAAAGAGATTAAGAATAAATTTACCCAAGAATAATAACTGGTCGAACCATGATCTGAATCCCAATCTGTCTGGTTTGATACTTCATGTACTGCTGTACAGTGTAACTATAGACCATACTGTTTTAAATATCTTTAATATTATATGCTAAATATTAAATTGCTGTAGTCATTGGTATCTATATAGTCTGGTCTAAAATTCTCAGATCTCATAACGCTAAATTTATTTGTTGTTTGCCTTTCTTAGAGGAGGAAAGCAAATTGATTCCATTAACGGAACTCTGCCTTCATATCAGAAAACGCAAGAAGAGGAACCTCAGAAAAAATTACCAGGTAACATTGGATGTCCAAGTTGTATATTTTATAGTGAATGCTCTTAAATTTTACTGTGAAGTAGAAATGAATATTTAGAATTTTAACTTTCTTAATATATTAAATGCTATATGAGAAACTATTTGATGAATAGGATGGATTTTTACGTCAATAAAATTAAGACAGTCAAATTGGAGAAGAAGAGACTGGTGTATATATTTGGCAAGAGTGTATGTATTAGATGTCCAATTTAAAGTGTTTCCCACTTTTGGAAAAAGCATTACAGCAAGCTTTATGATGAAATCTTGAGCTTTAAAAGTTTAAATACTGGTTGAAAATGTACATGTGTATATATTTAAAAATACTAAAAAGTTAGGGCATATAACAAATATAGAGCCATATAATTTTGGTTATCCTTGAAGAAAATGCTGAGAAAAAAATTGAAAAGTATTTTTATTGGCAGGAATAGTAAAATTATTTTTCTCTTAGACAGACTCAAACTTAGTGATTTGTTTTTCCTAGAATGAGTTTTTTCCCAAAATGAATATTCTTATAAGAAAATAAATATTGTATTATTTACATTTGAGTTAAGATTATCCTTAGAAGTATCCAAAGAGAAATTGCATTCACATGACCACAGGGCATGAGGATGTTGAAACCAGATTACAGGTTTGGTAGATGCTTCATGCTGAAGAATGCTTATGCTGTACCTTATTCAGTTACGTTCGAGGACAAGCGGAAAGCCAACTATGAGCGGGGCAACATGGAACTGGAGAAGCGACGCCAGGCCATGATGGAGCAGCAGCAGAGGGAGGCAGAGCGCAAAGCCCAGAAAGAAAAGGAAGAATGGGAACGAAAACAGAGAGAGCTACAAGAGCAAGAATGGAAGAAACAACTTGAATTAGAAAAACGCTTGGAGAAGCAGAGGGAATTGGAGCGACAACGGGAAGAAGAAAGGAGAAAAGAGATAGAAAGACGAGAGGTTATTTTTTTTAAGTTATTTTATTTCCAAGGAAATCATTTCCTTTAATAAGTGGCTACATTTCATTTGATAAAAAATGGCACTTTTTGTTGTGATTTTTCTCAGCCTCATTCATTCATTCTTACCCTGTATGAATCTGAATCTTCCTTCCCCTGTGAAGGCAAGAGGGTCCTTGCTTATGAAGGGTTTCCAGGGCTAACAGCTGGTAGAGAAACCATATCTGCAGGTGGTATCTCAATCAGAGCAGGATTGGTCACAAAGCTGAGTTGAGCGAGGAGCCAGAAGAAGAAGTCAGTTGATCAGGTCATTAAGTGAAACTAAGCTTAGGATCCAGAGTAAAAGGTCAAGTAATTGGAGAGGCAGAAAGAAAGCCTTGAGAGGAATTAAGAGGGTGAGCTTACACAGATCCTTGGGATAAATGGTGCTGTGTGGGGTCGCTGGGAGGCCTGGCTGTATTTTCAAGGACTGTGCATGTAAATTACAGTGCCACTGAAATAATTGTAAATAAAAGTTTCTTATTCCCTGATACCAGAAGAAAGGTGCAGTTATTCCTACTAACATCTATATGTATGGAGTTGTCCTTTTGTTTATTAAGGGAAAAGTAACTGCAGCAAGAAGATGGTGCTTGAAGCAGTCAGAAAGTCTGGCGAATGAATTTGCTTTTGTGAAAGTCTTTAGGTCCATTGATAATAATAGGTTTGCCCAGTTACCCTTCGACCTCAAGTCCACTCAGTGCTAAATGCTGCCTCAGCTTTACTTTGTCCTCCCATCAGTTTTTGAATGATGCAAAAAGTGTTAATTTAAAAATTAACTTTGATTCATTATTTTCAGGCTGCAAAACAGGAACTTGAAAGACAACGTCGTTTAGAATGGGAGAGAATTCGTAGACAGGAGCTTCTCAGTCGAAGGAATAGAGAACAGGAAGAAATTGTCAGGTTAAACTCTAAAAAGAAGAGCCTCCATCTCGAGTTGGAAGCACTGGTATGCTTATAGATTTAAGTGAAATTTATCTGAATGATGCAAGAGTTACTTGTTGAGAATTTTTACTGTTTACCTGGTGCACTGGGAAGACCCAGAGGAATCAGGTGGAGAGGGAGGTGGGAGGGGGGATCAGGATGGGGAATACGTGTAAATCTATGGCTGATTCATATCAATGTATGATAAAACCCACTGAAAAAAATAAATAAATAGAGAATTATTACTGTTTTTTAAATCTACCTCATGAATAATTAGTCATATTTTCGTATGTGCTTTTTAACAGTCTAGACAGTATAGTTTACTAAAAAAGAATAGTGACTCAAAATGTTGAGAATTGTGGTTTTAGTTTAGATGTGGATAGGCAGTGTATTCTTGGGTAAGACGTTTCCCTTTTCTGTACCTCACTTTGTGCATCTGTAAAGTAAAACTTTGTGCTGGTTCAGCGATTTTCATTTTTTTCACACTGGAAAATGGTCTACAGAAGGATAAGCAGGAGGTGGGAGAGAGGAGCCAAGGTGGCAGGACAGTGTCTGCTCTCCCCACTTCTACCCACACTTCACAACAGAGAATCGCCACATTAATCTCTGGCACTTTTATTGGAGCTTTATCTAAACTTTGGGAAAAAAGGATTCTACTGCTAAAAAGAAAAAAAATGATCGGAAACTGCTGAGCTAAATGATCTCTTACAGTTTCTTTCAGTTCTCTAAGACTATGGTTGTTAACTAATACTAGCCATTATGCTTATCAGTTTTCACACATCAGATGTTGGGGCATCAAACTGTTAAAAGACTTTGCTTAAAATGCAGGGTGAGAAGATATAAAGGGTCTGAGTAAGGCATGCTATTCAACTACAACTCTGAAGTTCCATAAACCTGACCTGATTGTATAGTAGGGTTTTGCAAAAAATACATATGTAGCTATGTATAGTAGAACCATATTTGCATCTTGTTTAATTGTAATCTGATGTTTTATTTGGCTGATGAATTACATTTTTAAAAAGTCATAGTATCTTTCATCAAAAAGATACTGTTTTTTGCCTTCAAATAGGTAGAAAAGCATACCACAGTTACTAAGCATGCCATAGTACCACAGAACAGTCCTGAAAACTTTAACTTCTTTGTGTAGCTATTTGGATATCTGTCAGAACCAGTATGTTGACTTTATATTTTTTTCTTCAAAATACAATGGGAGGAATCCTTAAGACTGTGTATCCCCCCAAGAACTGGAGTAACACACCAAACAGTAGCACGTAGCACAGATTAATGTGCAGAGTCTGGAAAAGCCCAGAGCCTATTCTTATATTTGCTGAAGAAAATAACATGAACTCCAGGATGGGCATAGCATATTCCCTTCAGCATATATTTCTCAAATATGAAACAGACTTTTCAGTAAAAACCTCACTGTAGGTGATTTTTAACCAGTGGCCTCTTTTTCCCTCACCCCACTGTGTTTGCTAAGCCTGCCATAACAAAATACCACAGACCAGGTGGCTAAAACAACAGAAGTTAATTTTATCACAGTCTGGAGGCTGGAAGTCCAAGATCAAGGAGTCAACGTGTCTGCTTTCTTCTGAGGCTTCTCTTCTTGGCTTGTAGATGCCTGCCTCCTTACTGTGTCCTCACGTGGTCTTTTCTCTGCCCGTGTGTCTCTGCTGTCTCTTTTCTGTCCAGATGTTCTCGTCTTACAAGGATACCAATCAGATTGGAGTAGGGCCCCCACCTGACCTCATTTAATCTTAATCGCCTCTTTCAAGGTGAAGTCTTTAAAGGTCCTGTCTCCAAATATGGTCATATTCTGAGGTCACTGAGAATACAGTCAACATATGAATTTGGAGGGACGCGATTCAGCCCATAACACCTTTCCCTTCTTCTTAGCTTCCATTGAGAATCTCTGCTATTTTTTGTTCCTTTTTTTTTTCCTTCTCAGAAGGGAAAAGAAATATTGTTGTAAGAGAAGAGCATCATGGCCAAAGAGGCCCTCTTGGACACTGTTTAATGAAGTGAAAGTTGCTCAGTCATGTCCGACTCTTTGCGACCCCATGGGCTGTAGCCTGCCAGGCTCCTCTGTCCATGGGATTCTCCAGGCAAGAATACTGGAGTGGGTTGCCATTCACTTCTCCAAGGGATCTTCCCAACCCAGGGATCAAATCCAGGTTTGATTCTTTACCCTCTGAGCCACCAGGGAAGTCCTGGACACTGTTTAGTTAGACGAATTAGCTGGCAGTGTTGAAGGTAGAAATAGAAGTTCAGAGAAGGTAATCCTAAATGTCACATACTAACACCCTCTCCTCCTCATTATTTTTTGAGATTTTTTAATATTTTAATATTAAAAATTAGCATCTGAATGCTGTGTTCAGAAAACAAAATTCATTGTGTTGTGTTTCTGTGCTTTCTCATTTAACATGTAAGGCTCTTAGAATGATACATTTCCTGCTAATAACTCTCTTGAGTTAGCTTGGTATTAGACATTTATCTTAGGGGCTTCCCTGGTGACTCAGAAGGTTAAGAATCTGCCTGCAATGCAGGAGACCTGGGTTCAATATCGGTCGGGAAGATCCCCCAGAGAAGGGAATGGCAACACTTCAGTATTCTTGCCTGGAGAACTCCATGAACAGAAGAGTTTCCTGCTAATCACTCTCTTGAGTTAACTTGGTTTTAGACATTTATCCTAGAGTGAATATAAATGACAAAATGACATTTACAATTGAAATAAAAATATTATTCTCTTGATGGGAGCATTTCTTAGTAGCATTTTATGTAACTGTGTATTTATATGGTCTTCCCGTAGAATGGCAAACATCAGCAGATCTCAGGCAGACTTCAAGACGTCCGACTCCGAAAGCAAACTCAGAAGACCGAGCTGGAAGTTCTGGATAAGCAGTGTGACCTGGAAATCATGGAAATCAAGCAGCTTCAACAGGAGCTTCAGGTGAGTGCTTGGCTGCTGAATTGTCTTTCACTGTGAGCAGTTACTAATAAATAACTCTTCCTAATCTAGTGGTTTTTTGCTTTTGGGGTCCTGAACCCCTTGGAGTCTCTAGTGATCTCCTTTGTAAAAGGATAGTAGACATAACCTTGTGGAATATCAGGAGTCTCATGGACTCCCTAAAACTCTGCCTGACACCTGGCTAAATTCTGCTTAATATTTATACATTACCTGGGCATTTGCCACTTTGTGTTTTAAATCTTTAATAAATACATACATAAATATATATTAAACTAAGGGGAGCAGGAGGAGAAGGGGACGACAGAGGATGAGATGGCTGAATGGCATCACCGACTTGATGGGCATGAGTTTGAGTGAACTCCGGGAGTTGGTGATGGACAGGGAGGCCTGGCGTGCTGCGATTCATGGGGTTGCAAAGAGTCGGACATGACTGAGCGACTGAACTGAAGGTTATTGTGACTACTTTTAGGAAATTTTACCTAATGTTGTTCTTTCAGAATTGTGGTGAGAATATTTTTACTAAATATGCCCTCATGGACCTGGTAATTCTGCTCTTTATTTGTGCAGAAAAGAGACCCTGGAAGCATCTTGCATCTCGAGTCCTCTTAACCAAATGTGTTTTTCTGTAAGGACTAACAGTAATTAACATAATGTTTTTACTTTCTCACAGCAGATGTAGACAAGAGGCCAAATAACATTTCCTGTCTGATTTACACCTACTTTCCCAGTTATCCCTGAGTTTTTGGCCCCTCTTTGATCTTCATCCTGGTGTATTATGGCCTGCTTCCACATACCATTCAGTGCAGATACCAAAGGCACCTCTTAGGCTGTGCCTGTTCTCATCCTTTAGTACATGGGAAATTGTCAGGCTTCTCGACATACCCTACTAGCAAAGCTTTCTTCACCACATTTTATTTTCAGCCAGTCTTTCGTAAATGGATTTATGTGTAAATATTTGTATTTTATTTTATTTTATTTTTTTTATTAGTTGGAGGCTAATTACTTCACAACATTTCAGTGGGTTTTGTCATACATTGACATGAATCAGCCATGGAGTTACATGTATTCCCCATCCCGATCCCCCCTCCCACCTCCCTCTCCACCCGATTCCTCTGGGTCTTCCCAGTGCACCAGGCCCGAGCACTTGTCTCATGCATCCCACCTGGGCTGGTGATCTGTTTCACTATAGATAATATGCATGCTGTTCTTTCAAAACATCCCACCAAATATTTTTATTTTAAATCATGTGTAATCCCATTCTAGTTTATCTATAAGTTACAAGCAATTTATATATTATTCTACATATTAATTCTATACTGTTTTTTCTTTTAATCCTATACTAAGTTTTAAGAGTGATGAAATCATGTTTTTACATTTTCAAAAAATTCTTAGACAACATTATAGAGTTTTAATCAGGTACTACTTTTTCTTTTTGTAAGGAGTATCAAAATAAACTTATCTATTTGGTGCCAGAGAAGCAGTTATTAAATGAAAGAATTAAAAACATGCAGCTCAGTAATACACCTGGTAAGTCTCTAAGGTTTGTTTTGCCTCTTTTATTCTTTATTCTTTTCTGATTGTGTCATGCATACTCTGCTACTTTTAAAAAATAGCATCATTCTATTATAAATAACATTTTTTTTTTACTATAGTTAAACTTTTTAAAATAATGTGAAAATGATCACATGTTGGGTCATTTTTAGCAATAAAAAGTAAATGCAAATAAAGTAACAATTGTGGTCTGACTTTCTGTCTTCACACCATTTTTATTTATATATTTTAAATATTAATCAAATAAAATGTTAGATTACAGTTAAACAAGACTTCAGTTTGGCTTGAACACAATGCTATCTGTGCATTTTGGCAAGATTCTTCACTAATTGTAGAAAGAATTGTTTATGAGGACACTTCTATGAAGCCAAACCTGTTGGACTCTAGGGTAATAGTGTACAGCAATGATAGGCCTAAGCAACTGGCATGCCCTTCCTGGGACTTTATATCATCTAACTTTGTGATTCATGTGAAGAATTTTACCAACTTGGCCCTCTGACAATTGTGGAACAAGATATTCCAGTGTAATTTATAAGAATATAACATTTCTCTTGATTCAAGTCTCAACCAGAAAACTGAAAAAAAAAATTTCTATGTTGGATAGCATGCCAATAATAGCGTAGCAGAAGAAAGATTTATTTAAAGAAAAGTAACTGCAAATGTGTTAAAACTAGCTAAAGTATCCTAAATGTCTCCCACTGAGTGCCAGTTTTTCACTTTACAGCTCTTTATTACACTTCTGGTTGTTGAGGAGGTCCAATAAGTAGAGTTATCCCTCTTTGCCCAAGTTCTGAACAAATTAAGAAATAAGGCAAAAGAGTAAGACGTGAGAGACCAAAACACCACTTCATTATTAATAAAGCTAATGTTAGATAGCATGATTTATCTGTAAGCAGTACGGCTGCCCAGTGTCTGTAAGACATTGGGTGCATGAACAAAATAGAATGCAGATTCCTGTGGGCAGTTCAACCTCAAGAAAGCAAGGGATAGGAAAGATATAGGGCCACATATGCCCAGGTCCTTATCTTGATCTCACCAATTATGTAAGAGTTAGAAAGAAGCTGGGACTGCTGTTCTCATCAAAGTCCCCTTACATGGAAGAAGCACCAGGTATAGAAAAATCAATCTTGTGACCTACTCTTATCATGTTCCCCACCTTCCACTGATGTCTCTTCTCAGACCGTCTTCTTGGAACAGGGTGCTTTCTTTTCTTGGTTATTTAAAGTGTATTAGCTTGTGCTCGCTTCGGCAGCACATATACTAAAGTGTATTAGCTCCCACCTCACCCCTCACAGGCATTCCAGAGGCAACAAAAGACAGCTCTCCTGATTGATGCAGGGTACAGAGTATATTTTCATCCTCACTGTCAGTATCTGAATTGTGAATAGGATGTAGACTGTGTCTTGTTAGGGGCCTGGTAGAGCTATGCTTCTGGTAGAGCATAGATAACCATGCTATCTAACATCAGCTTTATTAATAATGAAGCGGTACTTTGGTCTCTCATATCTTGCTCCTTTGCCTTATTTCTTAATTTGTTCAGGTTAGCTGACTTCCCTGGTGGCTGAGGTTAAAGCGTCTGCCTGCAATGCAAGAGACCTGGGTTCAATCCTTGGGTTTGGGAGATCCCCTGGAGAAGGAAATGGCAACCCACTCCAGTATTTTCGCCTGGAGAATCCCATGGACGGAGGAGCCTGGTGGGCTACAGTCCACGGGGTCGCAAAGAGTCGGACATGACTGAGTGATTTCACTTCACTTTAGCTTTTATAAATTTATTCGTCTTTGTTCTAGTCTAGTCCAGAATAGGAAGCTCTTATTTGGAGTTTGCAAAGTACCCAGTATCCCTTAGATTCCTCTCTCCATTAACAGTAACCATTTAAAATTGTCAGCCACGCACCAAGCACTATGCTAGACAGTTTTCATGCATTATTTCCTTTCATCTTGACAACAACCTTCTGAAGTAGTTGTTGTTATTCCCATTGTTCAATTTGGAAAAACTGAGATTCAGAGAGAATAAGAAGTTACCCAAGATTGTCTTAGCTTCCCAGGTGGCACTAGTGGTAAAGAACCTGCCTGCCAGTGCAGGAGATGGAAGAGACTTGGGTTCGATTCCTAGGTCAGGAAGATCCCCTGGAGGAGGGCATGACAACCCACTCCACTATTCTTGCCTGGAGAATTCCATGGACAGAGGAGGCTGGTGGGCTACAGTCCATAGGGTTTCAAAGAGTCTAACATGACTAAGCGACTTAGCACACACAGAAGATCATTTATTAGTAGGTTCAAATTCTTGTGTGTCTGAGTCTAAAGCTCACTGCACTACAGTGTTGCCTCCTTCAGTTATCCAACACAGTGCTCGTAGATAGGATATGATCACATTCAGTATAAAGGCATCCATTATTCCTGTTGCTCAGTTTGAATACTAAGAATGAATATTCTTTATTTTTCCCAGTGCTTGTCTTCCACTAGAATAGGACCCATGCTTATCTTTCACTTTTACCTACTGTTGAACAAAGAACAGGGCCTTGCATATAACAGATGTGTAATGTAATGATTAAATATTTATTGAAATACCGGAAAGCTCTTAGAATTATAAAAGAATTTAGCAAGTTGCCTGGATATAAAATCAGCATATAAAAATTAGTAACTTTACTATATATTGAAAGTATTTATTCAGAAAATATGGGGGAAGGTCTCACTCACATTAGCATTCTCATTGTTAAATGAATAAAGAAAAGCACAGCCATACAATTTTACTGATTGACATAAAAGATTCCTGGGTAAGTAGCTACATATTATATTCTACTCCTGAATGAATGAACTAGCTCAACATTTTAAAGATGTTGTTTAGTTCTCTACTAATTCATCTATATATTCAGTTTAATTCAGATTTCTTTAAATGAAACTTGGCACGATAATTCACAAATTCACCTAGAAGAGAAAATATGCAAGATGAGGCAAGACATGAAAAAGTGGGAGGACTAGACTAGCCCTATCAAATATCAAAACATAAGTTACAAAAGGTATAATACCTAAAATAATGTATGTTTGATCAAAACTAGACAAAACACTGGAACTAAATAGAAAATCTAGAAACACAGTATGTGTGTACAGCTTTTGTCTCTCAAGTTATACCAGTTTGACCAGACAATAACCATTAATTACTGGTAAGGACAAGAACTTCTGCAAAATGTAAACTGTGTAATGTTTGTATTTCAGATTTAGGGATCAGTTTACTTCATAAAAAATCATTAGAAAAGGAAGAATTATGCCAAAGACTTAAAGAACAATTAGATGCTCTTGAAAAAGAAACTGCGTCCAAGCTTTCAGAAATGGATTCATTTAACAATGAACTGAAGGTATTTATCTTCTATTATTATTCATTTTTAATTTGCTGCTTCTTTACCTTCCTTATTTTGATTTAATTAAATGAATAACTGAAGCTGTTATTTTTAAATGTTGATTATTTACATAATTTATTTTATTATTTGAGCTACACCAGAATTGCAAGATTGTTTTTAATGTTCTCCATATATATTATAAACATTGAGTCGTGTAAACATACAATTTACCATAGTTTCCAGTTTTTGATGACTGTTTTATTGGCATCTATACATTTAAAAAATAATTACCTTGTCAATATTAGTATTAGATTAGATTTGTCAGTATGGATCTCAGTCAGAATGATCTTAAGCAAATTTGAAAATGGGAAATATGGAAAATTTTAAATAGTCCAGGTGGTAGAGGCTCTTTTAACACACTGAATTCTTTTTTTTACAATTTAATTAACCTTTGTGAAATAATGCAGTAACCAGTGCAATCCAAAGCATAATTTGGCACTAAAAATTTTGCATGAAAAGTAGATTCGTGACTCATTATTTGCTGCAGTGGAAGAGCAGATGTCTAAAATGTATACCATATGCTTCTCATTCTGTGCAGTATTAGTTGTATGCTGAAGCCATACCTATGAACGAAAATATTAAAAGCTAAAAATCAGACTAGTAGCACATGATTGAAATTTTGGACTAGTCTCAGTTACTCCTTTGCTAACAAAGCATGAAGTTTTCAGAGCATAAAATATTACAAGGTTTTTCAGGCAAATCTGTCTCTTCATTTGACTTTCATCTTGCTAACTTATTTAGAATAATGTTACACCAACCAGAAAGTAAACAGTATGATCAAGAAAAGAAACCATGGTGGCTTCAGTGAAGGAGGGAAAATTTGAGGTGAATAATGTTAATGACACATTCTACACCAGCATATATTCTGTAGAAAAAAAAATGTAAAGAAAACCAAATAATTTGTCATTGATGGACAGACAAACCAACCAAGTTATCTTCCCTACATTATTTTTTTTAAATCTGTACATAGTTTAATTGGCTTTTTATCTGCCTTATCTTACAGTGTGGGAATATGGATGACTCTGTTCTTCAGTGCCTTTTGTCTCTGCTAAGCTGTCTCAACAACCTCTTCCTCTTACTTAAGGTTATTTTCTAATATCTAGCTCTTTTTCTTTGAGTTACTTTACTGTTTCTTTTTTAAAACACTAGACTATTCTTTGCATTTATCTGAGTATCTTTGTTTGAAATAACCTATACAATATAAACATTTTTCTTTCTGCTTGCTTAAATATCCTTCTGCTGTTTCACTGCCTGTTTGAGTCTAATGCCGGGAATCAGTAAGGTTGCCCAGAGTTCTCATGAGGAGGCCATGACACTTAGAAATATTACCTGGTTCCCTGTGAGTTAGACTAAATGATGGGATGATTACTGATTCAATTAAAAGGGAAACTAAGGGAATGTGAGACTAAATTATTTACCCATATCACTGAAAATTACTATTTAAAGTAAAACTTAAATACTTTCTGAAATCTAGTGCAAGGTTATGTCATGTATATATATCAGGCTGCTTCCCAATACTATGATAAGAACCAGTAATGTAGGTACAGCTTTGGTTTTGTCTAGTTATCAGGTCTTATATTTAGATACACTTGCACCACAGAGAAAAATGTTTAAATCATATTTATAAATAAGCAGTTAACTTTTTCATGTATAAATAGCACAAAAAATATTTAAAATACTCAAATGAATTCCTGTTTAAATTTAGTTTAAAGAGAGTTGCTTTATATTTACCACTAGCTGAGCCTAGTAGATTTTAAATACATTCTACTCAATACTAAAGTGGATGGCAATAGGGCACTTAAATGTACATACACAGTGAAGGCAGGAAGTAGAACTCAATTGTTACCTAAAGAGAGGTAGACGGAAAGATTATATCAGCCTTTCCATTAGGGTTGTAGCATTAATTGCCAGATTATCTGACCTTAGAATATGTGCTTCAGATCACACAGAAGTTTAAACCTGTTTCTTCATGTACACAGTGAAGTTTGACAGTGGTTTGTGGACTACGCTCACACACATAAGTCTGATTCTTTGAGTTAGCATTTGATTCTCCACAGGCCAGCAGATTATTCTCGTTTCTTGTTTTACTTTCTTCCTTCCGCTTCCTGCCTTCCAACCTTTCACTGCTTGTTGATGCTTTCATCAGAGGCAATTTAGGAATCTAAAAGGGGATGAAACCTATGCTATCACAGTGGTCAGGAGAGTGACTGTCTTTACAGAAAGCAAGAAAAGAGGCTTTCTGTAGCCATTAGAAATGATACAAAACAGTCAGTTAACTTAGTACTGGAAAGTATCCATTGAATTGAAGACCTTTTTGAGAGTGTCATCTCAGTTGAGTGACCACCAGAAGCTGGATTGCTGCAGATCAGGAATGAATGGGAGCTGAGGAGGGGTGGAGTGAGTGGGAAAAGCTTTAGAAGAGTGAAAAGAGAGCATGGAGAAAAAAAAAGCATTGGTTAAAAAGAGAGCATTGGGCCTTTTTGGTTTAAGAAAGACAACAAAGGATACAAAGTTTTAGTTATGCAAGATGGAAAAATTGTGAAATCCAATTCACAGCATAGTGACTACAAACTATAGTTAGCGAATTTGAACTGTACAATACAGTATTGTTAAGAGGATAGCTCTTAAACATTCTCAGGAAAGAAAGAAAGAGGGAGAGAAGACAGGGAGGGAGGAAATGAGAAGAGGGAGTGGTAACTATATGAAGAAATGAATATGTTAATTAGCTTGATTAGGGTGATCATTTCACAGTGTATATGTGTATTAAAACAAGTTGTATACCTTAAATATATAGTTTTTATTTACCAATTATACTTTATAATAAAGTTGAAAAGTAAAAGAATAATTGGGGCCACCCTTGAAAGTGGTATCACCTTTTTGTGCAGCATATGAATACTTGAACAATGAATCATTTTTGTTAGGACAGAAGCGTGAAATGGAGAAAATTGAGCTTTTTGGGTAACTAACTATATCCATCAGAGGGTAAAGAATCTGCCTGCAATTTGGGAGACTTGGGTTCGATACCTGGGTTGGGAAGATCCCCTGGAGAAGGTAAAGGCTACCCACTCCAGTATTCTGGCCTGGAGAATTCCATGGGCTGTATAGTCCATGGGATCACAAAGAGTAGGACATGACTAAGTGACTTTGACTTTTACAACCATATCCATCAGAGGGTCTTAATTGCCAACTCAAGCCAAATATTTTATTGCTGAATTCCCAACACCTAAAACAGTGCATGGAACATCATGGATGGCAGTGCATACTTGCTGAATGGATGAATGGTTTCGAATGTTCTCAGTCAGAAGATAGGCAGCATTTAGAGTGTTATTGGTATAGGTTTATAAGAAAAAAGTAGAATGAAATTAGTCAAAACCAGTAGGAAACGTATATCCCAGATTTTAAGAACACTTCTTGTTTCATATAATTTTTTCTTTTAAGTAAAGGCTACTTTTTGAATTCAAAAAAAGGAAAGAAAAGACTTGAAGGAGATAGTAAAGAGAGAGGAAGGGAGGGAGGAGAAAAGTGAGAGATTGAGACTATTAAAGTGGTGATGATGGAATAAAGTTCCAGGGAAGCAGATTAAGATATAATCTTGTTCTTCAAGATAAAAAGAATACTTCCAATATAGCATATGGGGATAAGATAAGCATGAAGTCAGTTAAATTTGTTGGTGGAGAGTAGGAAGTTGACAGCTTCAAAATTTAAAATCAGAAGCAAGTTGGATCGTTGCAAGAAATCATGAATAGTTAAGGACATGGAATAACTCAGACTAGAAGGAGATGGATCAGATGCAGGAAGGTTTAATGCTTTTGAGATGGAAAGATGAGGGAGGTCCAGTCTGGCTTAATGTAGCAAGATTATTGGCTGGTAGTGAGGAGAATGAATGGAAGATTGGGAAATTTCAGGAGAGAAAAGTAGCCATGAAATAACACATCTCAGTGTGCCTAGAGAGTGCAAGTTTAGTAGAGGAAAGCAGTCCACATCCTGAGGAATGTTGAATGCCTATTCACAGTTGGAGTTCATGAATTTAAAAAAGAAACAGCATGACTAATTGTCTTTTTTCTCTCCACCAAAGTTCAGCTGCTTATATGTAAGCATAGAAAAGGGTAATGACATAGATTCATAGATTTAAACAGGTTTGAGGTTTTAATAGATATGGGCAGAGAGGGACGAACAAGGGAGCTACAGATCTTAACACAGTAATTATGATAAAAATGAACTCTGACATATGTTTTGAACATGAAGGGATATGAAAAGAGGAACGGTTGTTGATGGAAAAAGAGAGGATGATGGGGTCAGCAGAGCAGAGGTCCCAGAGAGGTTGAAAAACTGTTGAAATGGATGCATCAGATACAAGAAAAGCTTGAAGGATAAGAACTTAGGAAAATGGGATACTGATCAATGGTAGTTTTCTTTGAGATGATGACAAGATTCAGGGTATAATAATGCAAGTGATAGATCAAATGGAGCAAAAAAAAAAAGGGGTCATCATTGAGAAGATCAGCCTGAATTTAGGTTTTGATGGTGTTATCTATGTGGATGTCAAAGACTGGGAGAATAATGAAAATGAATGAGTGAGGAGCAGTGACCAGGTGATTGATAGATGACAGTAAAGAGGAAAGGGAAGGTGGAACTGCTGGATGGTATTCTGAGCCTCAGAAGCATGGAATTTGTATGAGAGAGGACAAATAGTCATCTGGGAAAGGCAATGAAGAGCAATGAGAATATTCAGGCCAGAAACCAAGTCAGTCATATTACTGTTACCTCAGGCCAGAAACCAGGTTAACCATCCTCAACCAGGCAGTCATATTTACTATTACCAGAATGGCACAACTGACATTACGTGTCTCCTGATAGGATGCACTGAGAAAGGCACATCACTTCTGTGCTGTTTTTGCTAAAAACATTTCATCTCTGTGTAAGTGTAAGGAAATAATTAAGCAAACCCAAATTGTGGTTTGGTCTATAAAATACTAACCCACACACTAGAAATGTGAATCTCATGAAAAAATGGAGGAGATCTCACAACAATGAAACAAAGTGTATGGTCCTTGATTGGATAGTGAATCTTAAAAAAAAACTTATTAAGGACAGTGTTTACATTATTGGGGACATTTTTGGAATATGAGTTCTGTATTAAGTAATATTACTATGTCACTATTAACATTCTTTAGTTTGGTACTGACATTGACACTAGTTATGTGGAATAATGATGAAGTTCTCGGGGGTGAAAGCATCAGTGTCTGCAACTTAGTCAAGTTTTCTGTAAATCTGAAAATTTTCAAAATAAAGAGAAAAATTTAGAGTTGCAAAATGTTGTCAAATGTTTATGAAAATGAAATAGTAGTTTAAGTCTATTTTTAAGTTATAGCCAAACATTGGGAAATGAAGAGGAGATGCGGGATAGTGTAAATGAGCAGATTCCTCATATTTCATATCAGGAGTCAATTATTTTCTAATTCATAAATCAAGCTGTACTTATAATAGATAAGATTATTACAGGCTTTCTCTGTGACTGGCACTGTCCTAAATGTTTTACTTATATTATGTAATCCTTAACATTACCCCTGTGATGTACCTTCTATTATTGGTTCACATTTCACATAAAAGTAAATTAAGCTGCCCAGAGTCACACAGAGAGCAAAAAGAAATTCAACCCAGAGAGTCAGAATTTGACCTTAAATGGTTATATTAGGGAAAAAATGAAAATTTATTAGCTAAGTGTTCAACTTAAGAAGCTAAAAAAAGACTAGCATAATAAAGGAGGAAAAAAGTAGAAGGAAATAGTGAAATAGAACACAGATATTTAATAGAAAGAGTTAAGAAAACCAAATTTTTACTTTTATAGATTAAAAAAATTAACAAACCTTTGGCAAGAGATTTTAGAAGGAAGTAAAAATAAAGTTAGTAAAAAGGAAAAATAATTAAATACATTGCAAACAATAAGAGGGAATATTATGACAAATTTTGCATATAAATATAAAAATGTAGGTGAAATGAACAAATTATAATTTGTTAACACTGATTCAAGAATAAAATAGGTAGCTCTGTTGTCATGAAATATTTTAATTCTGTAGTATAAAATCTCCTCTAAAAGAGAGTCTAGACCTGGAATTTTACTGAAGAAATAAATAACTCCAATTTTATACATCTGTTTCAAAATATAGAAGAGGGAGTATTCCCAACTTGTCACATGAAACTATCATAAACCTCATAATTTGATAAGAATAGTGTGAGAAAGGATCATTATAGATCAATTTAGCATAGAAGCAAAAATTCTAAATAATATTGAAAAGTTGAATATGGAAATTTATAAGACAGATACTTAGCTATGACCAAGTGGGATTTATCTTACCCAGGCAAAGGTGATTTGATATGTAGAAATGTTTTACTGTAATTTGCCATATAAACAGATTAAAGGAGAAAAACAATATGCTCATCTTTCTAAAGGCAGAAAAGGTATTTGATAAAATTTAGCACTTATTTATGATTAAAAAATGAAAGTTATTAGCATACTAGGAACAGAAGAAAACTTCCTTAACTTGAAAAGAATGATCTATTGTTCTGTTAAGATGGAGAACAGCTCTGGTCGTAAGTGCAGATTCTTTACTTGCTTTCAGTTAATTGATAGATTATTTTTAAAATCGAAGTATAGTTAATTTACAGTTTTGTGTTAATTTCGGCTGTCCTGCAAAGTAATAGTTAACTATTAGATTTAACCAGGACTTCCTAGAAGCATGACATAACTCAGAGGAGTGAATCTAATGATGCTTTCTGGGATCATTGTAACTCAGATAGAGGAAATGTTTTTGGCAAGCTCCAAGGTACTCTTCATGTCTTACTGATATGCATAGACTATGGTTTATGTACAGTTAAGAGTGCCTGCAATGCAGGAGACCCGGGTTCTATCCCTGGATCTGGAAGATCCCCTGTAGGAGGGCCTGGCAACCCACTCCAGTATTCTTGCCTGGAGGATTCCATTGACAGAGGAGCCTGCAGGCTACAGTCCATGGGGTCACAAAGAGTGGCACACGACTGAGGGACTCACCTTACCTTACCTGTGGTTTACATATTTTCATTCACCCAGTAAATACTAACTGAATGACTATAGTCTACCAGGCTATCTCTTGGCTGGGATTATCTTGATGCGAGACAGCCATACGGTTGGAAGATGCTGCCTGTGATAGGAGAATGCACATAATGCCTTGGAGAGACACAGGAGGAATGGCTAATGAAGGAAGACTTGGAACAGTATTTTTTTTTTTTAACCTTTATTTATTTATTTGGCTGGTCTTAGTTTTGGCATGCAGTATCTAGTTCCCTGATCAGGGATTGAACCCAGACCCCTGCATTGGGAGCGTGGAGTCTTAGCCACTGGACCACCAGAGTAGTCCCTGGAACAGTATTTTAAAGGACAAGTTAGAGGGCTAACCTTGCAACCATACTAAGATCAGACATTAATTTGGCTCCTCTCCACTTTGCTTTTAAACTTACAATTCTTTTCATGACTTCAGCCAGTAATATAGCTAATATTTATTAAGGACGCACTTAGTGCCCTGCACTATTATAAGCACTTTATGTGTGTTAACCCATTCAGTTCTCATAGCAATGCTGTGGGGCATGTACTGTAATTAACCTCATTTTACAGATGAGGAGACTGTGAGGTTTCCTAAGGTTACTCAGCTAGTCACTGACAGAACCTGATTCAGATCTTGGGGGGTCTTACTCCAGACCCATGCTTCTGAAGTGCTTTCACTAAACCAGGCTACTTCTCCATAGAATGTAACCACAGTAGTCTTCTGCTTTTCAATAGAGTCTAGAGAAAGGTGCAACAGAGAAAACTGAGATCTGTAAGAGACAAAACTGAGATCTGAGATATGTGAAAACTTTGCTATGAATGGTGGTATTTGTATTATTGTTGCCTTAAGTCTTGATCTTAGACATTTTGGACATAGTATCTGGATACCACATTTACTCAGTCTAGTTAAAAGGGTTCACTTATAAAATATTTTTATTTCTGAAAAGAAATAGAGCTTAGGCTATTTTCCTTTGTTTGCTCGTGACTTGGAGTTTTTGTTTTTGTGTATAAATAGATGCCCCAAGACATCTTTTACCAAAAAATTCTATCCAAATGTGGTCTAAGCTCCCATCTTTGCTGTGAAGCTTCCTTTGTTTACTTTAGGTTTTTGTGGGAGTTTTCTTTGTTTTTGGAGTTTTTTCCTCTTCCTTATCCCAGCCTTTTTCTACTGTCTTGTTCAGGATTCTGTAGATTCTAAGTAAAAGAAATTCAGTTCAAAATAATTAAGCTAAGAGTGGTAATTGGAAGAATACTAGGACCGCTAACTGAATTTGTAGAAGGGGCAGTTCCTAGACATGGGAGTGAAGTCAGAGATTTGGTTCCCCAGCACTCCTTCTTGCTCCACCTCTAATCTTTAATTAATCTTTGCTTCTCTCTTTCCTATGTTGACTTCATTTCTACCCTTGATGGCCTCACTGGGAAATGGGGCAGTCCCAGGTTTACCTTACCCTCACTTTAATGAGTTTAGTGAAGGAAAGGCTTCTTTCTCCCCTCCTCAGTGTATCTGAATCCTGGGAAGGGATTGTGGCCCAGCTTGGATCATGTGCATGTCCTTTGCACCAGTCATTCTTGCCAGGGGAATGAGGTGCTGTGATTGTTTAGATCACGTGACCACACTTGGGTGGAAGTGGGAGGAGCACTGAGTGTGACAGATTCTTCAAAACCACAGAGAAGGGTGGTTTTCAGGGAGTAAAGCAACTTCGCCAAAGGAGGACGAGTATGTTAGTAGAGAAGGGGAAGGAATGCAGAGTGGATAATCACAGGTTTCTGCTAAGACACTCAACTATATTCCAGATTTTGGCACTTTTCTCTACTTTGAGGCTGAATTCTTTGAAGACAAGGACTATAGACTCAGGAGTCAGATGGTCTTGCATTGGATCCCCTGTGAATCTTTATACTATTTTGCACAGAACTAGATGCTCAATAAACATTTAATTCCTGTTAAATACTTTTCATTATTTTGACCCACTCTAGTCATGGTTTTAGGTAGACATTATCTTTTCCATTTTAGTTATTAAATTATTTAATTATTTAAATTAAATAAATATTGCATAGTTTATTAAATAATTACTTCTGTGTTCAATATCTGACTGGATAAAAGTTATGGATAACTTGGTTAAACTACACATGTCAAAACTATGACTGAACAAAATTCCTCTTCAAATGTTGTAACCAGCAAACTGTTTTCCCTGGATTTTTAATGGATTGCTTTTCTATAGAAAACGAAGTACCAAAAAAAAAAAAGAAAACGAAGTACCAAATCAAAGACTTGGCTTGTAAAGGTTTTTGTTCCTTAGGAATGAATTAGTATAAAAGTAGTTGATTTTAACATACATTTGTCCTCAGTGGCTATATACCTTCAGTTCTTAATGTATTCAAGATTTTTTTAATCATCTTTTTTAAGACTTTTAATCTTTTTTACTTTAGTTTAACTTGCTTTATGATTTTTATCTTTAAATGCAGTTGCCACATTTTTATGTAAGACAGAAGTATTTAAATCCATGCCATATTAACTTTTTATTTTCTCCTTAGGAACTGAGAGAAAGCTACAATACACAGCAGTTAGCCATTGAACAGCTTTATAAGATCAAACGTGACAAACTGAGGGAAATTGAAAGAAAAAGATCAGAGTTAATACAGAAAAAGAAACTAGAAGATGAGGCTACAAGGTAATGTAGTTGATAAATTTATTATACTATATTGCTACTAAAATTCTAATTTTTGTTGCCCATATCTTTAGTTTGACTATGAAAAATATAAGGGGAATAAAATTATTATCCTAAGATGCTAATTAGATTCTAAAGTTTAGAAGTTTAGTCCTTCTTTTGCGGACTGAGTTTACAGTAACCAATTGTAAATGTTCCCTTAGTGAAAACTACAGGCTTTGGAGTTCAACCTGGATTATCTTGATCTGCCATTTACTATCTGAATGACCTTGGTTAAGTCACTTTACCTTTTGGAACCTCAGTTTTTACCATCTGAAAAATAGAAACAGTAATGCATACCTCATAGCTAATTCAGAATTAAATAAGATTAAAGAGCCAAGGCAACCCACTCCAGTATTCTTGCCTGGAGAATCCCATGGACAGAGGAGCCTGGTAAGCTACAGTCCACGGGGTCGCAAAGAGTCGGACACGACTGAGCAACTTCACTTCACTTACTAAAGAGCCAAGTATAATGTTTAGTGGGTAATAAGCACTCATTATTTTTGTCTCTCCATAGTAAATCTATTACTGTTTCCTGAGAAATCATAAAAACCAAGTATTTAATTTTATATAGTATTGAGTGCAGAAATGCCACGTTGATACAGTTTTCTTTGTATATATCTGGGCTACATCAACTGCCTACATTTGTAGCAAAGAAAAGTGAGACAGTTGTATATCTGAAGCATAGAGCCATTCATTTAGAGACTTCACATGACTTTTTTTTCTATCGGTAAGATTCTACTTCTGATAGGTTCCTATGTTTCTCCCAAGTTCTCTAGTGTCAGAAATTATTATAATTAACAAATATCAGCACACCAGCATTTCTTTACCCTGGAGAAGAGTAGAAGAGCAATGTCCATGAAGAGCTACTGGGAAGACAAGAAAGACACATTACCATATAGCAGGCCTGTTTTCTTACTGACTTCAGAATAACCACCTCAACACATTTTTATTTAGTGGTCACTGTTGACTGTGATGCAGGTAATCTCTGGGTTACTCCTTGTCTCTAGAATCCTCATAATTCTAGTAGGGGATTCAGACAGCTAAGCAAATAGCTGTAACATTTTTTACTCCAAGACTCATACTTTTGTGACTCCCTAGCAAGAGATAGTGGAATAATATAGGTGCAGAGGCAGTAAGTTTAAACTAAGGAGGTTTTTATCTGCCACCAACTTGTGCAGCAGTGTGTGCCCAAGGGACCCGTGCAGTGGCTGTACCACCAGTCACCGTGCTAGGGTTTTCTGTTGACACGTGCAAGTATCTTGATACCTCTCCATCATTGCTTGTGGTTCCTTTCAGCCCAGTAGACCATATTAGCAATACACTTATTTTCATTTTATTCATCATCTTCACACATTATCCTACTTTAGTAGAGGGAAGCAATCAGAACAAGTAGGATTGGTTCAGAGCTGGCTCTTAGTACTACATCTTGACTTCTTGGCCACTTGCCCAGCTTATGTTGCCTTCTCGCCCAAAGCTATTGGTGATAGTCAGGTTTTCCCATTGTAGGTCTGGTCTCTTTGCCTTTTGTCCAACTTTTGAAGCATCTTCTGGCCCTGGACCAGTTTCTCATCCACAAACTTAGAAACTTTACCAAAATTTAATTTTATATTCTCTTAGCTCTCTCGTCTTTTCTTTATCCCAATAAATATGTGGCAAGTACTCTGATAGTGGTGTTCATAGTGCTATGGCAATTTAAATAAAGGTAGGTTGGGTCATCCTAGACATGAGAGACTGTCAGGGAGCGTTACCAAGGACCTAGGAAAGGGAATATTGGTTGGAATTAAGTCAAGACTGCTAGAGAAGCATACTTCTGAAAGGAGAGGTGGATGTCAGTTACAGAAAATGCTAGAGAAAGCACTCTGCAAAGTGATAGAGGGTGTAGGAGGGTTTGCAGAGGGTTGAGTGGAAGCTAGTTGTGTGATAATGAACCAGGAGTATGAAGTGTAAGACATTTGGGGGATGAGGAGAAAGGGTTCATGACTAAGTGGGTCTGCAGTTTTTATTTTTTTAAAAATTTTTTTTTTAATTTATTTATTTATTTTTTCAGTGGGTTTTGTCATACATTGACATGAATCAGCAATAGATTTACACGTATTCCCCATCCCGATCCCCCCTCCCCCCTCCCTCTCCACCCAATTCCTCTGGGTCTTCCCAGTGCACCAGGTTCGAGCACTTGTCTCATGCATCCCACCTGGGCTGGTGACCTGTTTCACCATAGATAATATACATGCTGTTCTTTCGCAACATCCCACCCTCACCTTCTCCCACAGAGTTCAAAAGTCTGTTCTGTACTTCTGTGTCTCTTTTTCTGTTTTGCATATAGGGTTTTTTAAATTATCTAGTATTTCCAAATTCTTCCAGGAATTATAGGAATAGAGATACAGAATTAAGCCAAGACTTTCACCTTTGTGGGGCATAAGTGCCCCCCAAAACCCAGGATGCATCAGACACAATTGTCACAGACCCTGATAGTGTGTGCTGAGGCTTGAAGAAGGTGTTAAATTTGGTGTTGACTGCTCTGCCTTCAGTAAGATCATCAGAAGTATGTGCAGGAAGAACTGTGGTGAGCATTAGTTCTGTATGATCACAGGTCATCTTGACTAGCTAGAAACCAAGCTGCAGCTGTATCAAATGTCATAGAAACTTGTACAGAAGCACAGACCTCTCGAGGAAAAATGATCTGTTATCCAAAATCTAACAAATGAAAGAGACTCTTAAGTGAGAATGTAAGAAGTAATCTGTCTGTCCAGAAGCATTTCCTATTTCACAGCAATGACTAAATCCCTAAAACAGGGATTAGCTAGAATAGTGAGAGTAAGAGTTTGACAGCAGTCCTGGTGAAGAATCTAGAGAGAAGGGAAGGAAATTTAAATACAGTTTTTATATTTGTTTTCTGATTAGTTCCATTTCAGTTTTTTCCACTTTTTTTTCCCTTGGGTTTGGGAGGTTGGCTGGGCAGGAAGAAATCTGAGAGTGTGAGAAATTGTTAGTCATACACTTCAGCTCATCTGTTTGTCCATAGTTTCTCTCTTGATTAATTGATTGACTAATTGGTTTTCTCCTTCAGCCCTGATTCCCTATGGTTTCTCCACTTCCCCCCCACGTGTCTTTGCTGTATGTAATAAATACATAATTATGTTTAAGATTATATTTAAATATATAAGAAATATTAATTTTTCTTCAGTTTGTCAGGAAGAAGATCTATTATATTTTTATTTTGCATAAAAGAAATTTAGGACATTATGCGAACTTTTTCTTTTTTATAAAGGAAAGCAAAACAAGGAAAAGAAAACTTATGGAAAGAAAATCTTAGAAAGGAGGAAGAAGAAAAGCAAAAACGACTCCAAGAAGAAAAATCACAGGAAAAAGTTCAAGAAGTGGAGCGGAAAGCTGAGGAGAAACAAAGTAAGGATAAGGATAAAAATAATTGGTTTGATTTTTCTGAAACAGAGTAACAAAAGCAACAAGAAAAAAAGATTCTAATGAGGCAAAAAGAAGAAGAAGAAAATTTAAATGGATGCTAATTCTTTTTCTAAATTAAACTTGGATGAGAAGATGTAGTCTTACTAAAACAGATTGAGGGTAGAAATCTTAAAATGACACAAAGAAAAGAAAGTAGTCATCACTACCAATGCATAAACCTGGACACAGTGTTTATAATTGAAGTAATTTAAAATACTTTATTTCATTAGTGTAGCTAAACTGTTTATTTTAATGAAGTAACAGTAAACTGTTCTTTGCACAGTGAAATTTTCTCAGATGATAAAAGGTTGTTTTTGGTACCCCTCCCCAGTGTATTTCTAAAATATTAACAGTTTAAGTATTATTGTATCTTTTCTGGATACACATATTTTTGAATCCTTAATAATGATACAGTGTATTAAAAATTTTATAAGTTAAAGCATTTATTCTACAAATGAACAAAGTAAAATATCTTTAATCTAGTAAGTCTAGTATACTTGTGAGCCCTTCTGCTGTTTTTGTTTTTAGAACCATGCTGATGAATCTGTAATTAACCCTGTTTATACTGGCTTACTTCCTCATCTGTGACCTCCCTTTTGTGCTCATCTTCCCTGTGATTCTGACCTCCACAGATCAAATTAAGCCTCTTGCAGCTTAGTCTCCCTCCACCTGGCACATCTCAGTCACCAGCCCTCACCTTCCCTTATCCACGCGTGTGACACATCCTGCCAGTCGTCTCCTTGTTTTACTGCCTCCTGCTTAGGACAGTTATCCTTGTTTGTTTTTTATATTGATTCTGTGACTGTTAAAAATACTTAAATCCAACAAGCCTATATCAAATGGATTATCATTATACTGTTTGATGCTCAGTTTGTTTGTTTTTTTTCTTTTTGAGCTCTTCATTGAGTCATAGCAAAGATGTGTCTCTGTGAAAGAAGTGAATAATAATAATCTTCTCTTTAGGTGAGCCAGCTGGTACTTTGGTGAATTACAGAGCGTTATATCGCTTTGAAGCAAGGAACCATGATGAAATGAGTTTTAATTCTGGGGATATAATACAGGTTGGAAACTAAGTCTTTTTTTTTTTCTCATGAATAAGCTGAGTGCACTGTACTATTTTACTTTCAATAATAATATTGAGTATACTATTATGGGGCTTCCCTGGTGGCTCAGATGGTAAAGAATTATACAATAATTTACAATTTTAAAAATACATCTTTAGCGTTACCTCATTTGGTTCTTAAGATATACTACAGATCTGCAGAGGACATTACAGGTAAGGAAGACTTACACAAGCTGTAATCCTCAGCGGCACACTGCCAGCGGGGAGTGAGAGTACATGTCTTTGCATTTCTAAACCCAGTGTTCTTTTCACTAGGCCCTGCTGCTTTATGCCATGAAAAGTGACACTGATTTTGTTTTAATAAATTATCAATGACATTTGGGAGAGCTAGTTATTTTCTGACAACCATTAAAAGAGTTGAAGGAGTTAGGTTCTGTAGTTCTAACTAGATGCAGAAGAAAAAGGATTTTATTGTATAATCACAAGCCATGTAAAATGGATGAATAGGAGAAGATGCAGGGAATAGCATTGATTGAGCTATTGTGATACATTAGGAAGAATGCAGGCTGTAGAAGCATGGTGACTTGGACTTCAGTTTTCTTCTTAGGAAATAAAAGTTATATTACCCAGATACCTAGCCAGTGTCTGTTTTCTTTTTTTAACCTGCGTTTTCACCAGTTTGGTGTATTTTATCAGTTGAGTAGCAAAAGCCGAATGGTACCTGGACTAGGGTTTACAAAAACCAGCTCTTCAGATGCTCAGTATCCTCCCCAGCTGCACACTGCTTCTGTTGCCCTTGCCACGGTGGCCGTGCGTAGCTGCTTAGCTGAGGGAGGTCCGTTACATAGGCAGCTGAGTCCCGTCTCCTGGCCCTGCCATTCCTCCTTGTCTGGTTGGTGGTGACGAGGCAGTGTCCAAGAATGAAGAAATATAGCCTGTCTGGGCATGTCCAGCCAAGAGCCTACTTATATTTTTGATTAAATCTTTTGTTTCAGCAAATTCTTGTTGGAGGCTATACTAGGCTAGGGATATAGTAAACAATTCACAGTCTCTGAATAAGTTTATAGTTTATTGAGAAAGATAGACATCCCAAGGAAGTAGAAGAAGGGTGTGGACTGCTGTCCCCTCTAGAACAGACCTTTCCCACAGTCAGAGAGCCAGTCTGGTGGTGGTGACAGCAGGAACATGAAGTTAGCTGGAGTTTCTTGAGTGCTTATGTTCTCTGCTGAATACTTGATGTAAAGAATGTCGTGAGTTACTGTCAGATATCTGATTTGGAGGCTTCCCAGGTAGCACTAGTGATAAAGAACCTGCCTGCCAATGCAAGAGATGCAAGAGATGCAGGTTCAAGCCCTGGGTTGGGAAGATCCCCTGGAGGAGGGCGTGGTAACCCACTCCAGTATTCTCACTGGAGAATCTCCATGGACAGAGGAGCCAGGTGGGCTACAGTCCATAGGGGTACAAAGAGTTGGACATGACTGGAACAGCTTAACATGCATGCACACACCTGATTTGGACAGCTTAGTTAATAATGGTGTTCATTCACTAAGAGAGGAAGATTAGAAGGAGGAAATTTAAGTGGGAATTATAATGAGTTTAGTTTGGGATGAGTTTCAGATTTCTGGGCAGCAGTTACATATCCAGAGGTATCTAGCGAGATTGCTGGCAAAGGTCAGAGGGGGCCAGTTTGGATGTCATCAGTGTGTTGTGATGGTCATTGAAGACATGACTGTGGCAGAGCTCCCCTAAGGGGAATAAGAAAGGGGGAAGATGGCTTACGGTGCACTCTCTGGGAAGCATGGACACTGAGGGGAGCTGGAGAAGAATGACGAGAGGAAGAAACAGAACAGAGTTTAGCGTCAGGGAAGTTTGAGAGGAGTGGCCCACATGTAAAACCAGACAGTGCTTTAAAAAATAACCATTGTGTTAGCAGCAGCAGTTACTATTAACCTGGAGGAGAAGAGTGTTAGTTGAGTGGAGTAGTGGAGGAAGAAGCCAGATTTCTGTGAGTTGAGGAACAGTTGGAGGGGAGAAAGGAGGAGACAGTGAATATATAAAACTCTTAAAGGAGCTTGGCTTCTGAAGGGGAAAAGGAAGTGAAGGTGGAAAATAATGACAAATGTGGATTGAGGGAAGTTGTTCTGTTTTCTTTTTTTTTTTAACTTGGCAGAAGCTTGAGCGAGTTTAATGATAGAAAGGGTCTGCAGAGAAAAACAGTTAATGATACCAGAAAGAGTAAATTACTAATAGAGGGAGATTTTTTTTTCCAATTAAGCTATAATTTACATTTAGTAAAGTACACAGCCATCAGTGAATAGCTCCAATAATTTATACACATATGTAAATCTTTGAAGGGGCTTCCCAGGTGGCTCAGTGGTAAAAGAATCCACCTGCCAATGCAGGAGATATGAGTTAGTCCCTGGGTCAGGAAGAGCCCCTGGAGGAGGAAATGGCCACCCACTTCAGTATTCTTGCCTAGGAAACCCCATGGACAGAGGAGCCTGGTGGTCTGCAGCCCATGGGGTTGCAAAAGAGACACGACTTCACAAGTAAAACGACGACAACATAAATCATTGAAGCCACAGTTCAGGTCAACACACAGAACACAGAGCACTCAGGAAGGCATCTCAGGCCTCCCTGTCAGACCTCACTGTTCTGACCAATGGATGGAGATGAGAAAGATTCTTGACAATGTGGAGGGCTTGGGATCTAGAGCCCAGGAAGAGGGAGAGGTGGAAGGACTGGGTACATTTTCCTTTGTGGTTGGAGGGCTGGATGAAAGAGTGGATGGGATCATAAATTTTGCTGAAGTAGAGGTGAGGTCAAATCTGAGGGCTTCTGTATTGTTGGTACGATAGGAGGCAAGATCTAATCAACTTAATTTGAGAAAGTGGCAGAGGAGGTTTGAGAGAAAGTGCAATAAATTAGAAATTCCTCTGAACCCTGGCAACATTTTTCATCACAACCTATGTTTCTAGTCTTATCTGTTAATGCTGTTTTTGAAGTAATAGTTTCTCTAGGCCTGTGAGAATTTATGTAAAATTTCCTAGCTTAGGTCTCTATGTAAACTGCCAACTAGAAATCAATTATAATCATAAATGACAAGTATGAAATTGATTAAAATTGACCCCTTACAAAGCAAATCTGGCCTAACTCTGAAGAATAAATGAATGGGCATTTTCTTTTTCATAAGGTTGAAAATATTAGGAAACAATATTAAAGAAATTATGCTTTTAAAAGTTTGTAAGAAAAAGAGGAAGTAATTCCTCACCTTGAGACCAAATATTTAAATCAGGTTTAGGTTGCATAATTCCTGGGGTTTGTTGTTCTTGCCTTCATGGAGATTCTACTGGTCTTTGTGAACTGTTTTTGTGTATTAACTTGGATAAAATTAAAAATTTAAGTTTAAAAGGGCACCTTGTCAATTGTTAGAGGTAGTAACCTATTGTAGAAAATGCTTTAGCTATGTAGTTAGATGGACTTGATTCTGAAAATTAGGCTGCTGGACAGTGTTCTGCATCTCTTCTCTTTGCAAATATGTGGCTTTCCAACCACTGATAATTCTTCTTTTTGTTTCCATAGGTTGACGAAAAAACTGTAGGAGAACCTGGTTGGCTTTATGGTAGTTTTCAAGGAAATTTTGGCTGGTTTCCATGCAATTATGTAGAAAAAGTGACATCAAGTGAAAAATCTGTGTCTCCTAAGAAGGCCTTACTTCCTCCTACAGTATCTGCTACCTCAACTTCTGAGTAAGTTTTTAGCTAATAACGGAATTTATATGTCGCTGCACATGTTTGAATCCCTAATATGTATTTCTGTCAACCTGATATTTAATCATATTGTAATATGCACTGGACTCTGTCAGAGTACCTTTTGTTCCAAATTTAATACTGAAGTTTACTAAGTAAAAACATAGGTCATGATTTTTTTTTAATAATTTGTGTTTAAGCACAATGTATATTATATATGAGTAGATAAATTGGTAGTACTTCATTAAGTATACTTATATCATATTGTTATATTTATAGGTCACTTTCTTCAAACCAACCAGCATCTGTGACCGATTATCAAAATGTATCTTTTTCAAACCTGAGTGTTAACACATCATGGCAAAAAAAATCAGCTTTCACTCGCACTGTGTCCCCTGTGTCTGTATCACCGATTCATGGACAGGTTTGTATGTTTCATTTTTGTGTGTTTTATTCTTTGACATTGCTCCTGGTTCATGTAAAATAGAATGAAGATTTTTGCACAAAGCCTTCATTGATTCATTTACCAGTTTGTAACATTTAGTTTAGGTTCTTAACCATTCATATGTGATACAAAGTTGAAGAAATTATTAGGGGTTTCTCAACAATTTATTCTCTTAGTAACAAATTGCTACCAGCTAAGGTTTCTAAACTCAAAATATCATCTTTACAAATTTGATTATATTCTTAATTTGTAGTTATTATAAGAAGAGCTGTGGGCTTGGAGGTTTTTTGTTTGTTTGTGTTTTCCTTAAATAAGTCATTGTGTGAGAACTGTATTATATGTGTATTTAGCCTCTGGTTTAGATGTAACCAAGATGCAAGCATTGTTACATTGCTGGTGGTTTAGTCACTAAGTCATGTCAGACTCTTGCAACCCCATGGACGCCTGCCAGGCTCCTCTATCCATGGGATTCTTCAGGCAAGAATACTGGAGTGGGTTGCCATTTCCTTCTCCAGGGAATCTTCCCGACCAAGGAATTGAACCCAGGTCTCCTGAATTGCAGGCAGATTCTTTACCGACTGAGCTATAAGGGAAGCCCATTGTTACATTAACATTATTAAAAAGAAATTGCAGACTTTATCAGAACAGAGTCCTGCAGATTCCAGCTTACTCAGAAAATGTTTATTGTGTGACCATAGGTCCTAGGCATTTATTCTGTGCTAGAAATTTAATGGAAGAAAATTCTGTCATTAGTGAGTCATCAGCTAATGAAGACACAAATAAATAACTGTATGAGAAGTGTTGTAATGAAGATATTTTATGAAATCCTAATGGGTATACAGAAGAGAGAGCATTTCAGTTCAACCAGTGGGAATCAGAGCAGCCTTCACAATGGTTAAGGCATTTCAGTAGAACCCTCAAAAATGAGCAAGCCTTTAACAAACAGAAGGAAAGTTATTCATGTGAAAGAACAGTTGGGGGAAAGTCAGTGAGGTATGTTAGCACAGGAGTTTATAGGAAACAAGAATTGTTTATAGTGTGGCTATATTACCAGATTCATAAAGAAAGAGTTAAAATGTAGTTGGAGAGAGAGGTTGAGATTTATTTGTGAAGCATTTAATGCCATGCTAAGCAGCTGGCAGTGGAAAGTCCATGTGAACGTCGCTCAGTCGTGTCTGACTGTTTGCAACCCCATGGTCTATAGCTTGCCAGGCTCCTCTGTCCATGGAATTCTCCAGGCCAGAATACTGGAGTGGGTAGCCGTTCCCTTCTCCAAGAGATCTTCCCAACCCAGGGATCAAACCCGGGTCTCCCACATTGCAGGCGGATTCTTTACCACGTGAGCCACCAGTGGAAAGCACATGAAGGTTTTCAAAAGGAGAGCTGAGTTGTGTATTTTAGAGAGAGAACTCCGGCAGTCATATAGAGGCCAGACTGGGAGAAGGTAGCACAGGGAGGAGACCGCCAAAGGGAGGATATCACAGTAGTAACAGGTGACGCTGTGAACCAGTGTCACAGAGGTGAAAATATACAGAAGCAGAGAGGGACTGAAAAAAGTATTAGTTAACCAAAATTTGGCAATCCTTTGCATGTGAACAATGAGGAAGAAGTTGAAGTTAAAGATACCTCTTCAGGGTCTTTAGCTCAGGTGACTGAGGGGATGGTGGTATCATTGTGCAGTGCAGGAGGAATGGGTTTGGTGAGTTCTAAAAGTGATTACATTTCAGATGTATAACTTAGGTATTTGTATACCTAAGCATGAGGGCCAGGCCCAGCAGGCAGCTTGATTTACAAGTCTAGAGGTCAAAAGATAAAGTTACAGTTAAAATATAGATTTGAGGGCTTCCCTGGTAGCTCAGTGGTAATGAATACACCTGCTAGACACGAGTTTGATCCCTGACCCAGGAAGATCCCACAGGCCACAGAGCAGCTAAGCCTGTGCACCACAACTACGAGCCTGTGCTCTTAAGCCCAGGAGCCTCACCTGCTGAACCCACGCAGCCTAGGACCTGTGCTCCACAACAGGAGAAGCCGCTGCAACAAGAAGCCTGAGCACCACAACTGGAGAGGAGCCCCCACTCCCTGCAGCTAGAGAAAAGCCTGCGCAGCAGCAAAGACCCTGCCCAGCCAGAAATAAAATAAATAAATAAAAGCATATAATTTTTAAAAGATACAGATTTGAGAAGTCCTAGGCATAAATAAAATTTTAAGAGAAATCACATGAAACAGGAAGAAAAAGAGGCTGGACCAAAGAGGAGCTCTCAGTCACCAGATGGTGAGCTTCAGGAAACTGGAGGGGTTTCAGTGATGTCACCACCAATCAGAGATCAGGGAAAGTAAGGGTTTGAAGAAGCTTTTGGCTCTGACGTTATCAGTGACCTTGTCAAGAAGTTCAGTATTACAGCAGTTGCAGAACCTAAGTTAGAATGGACTGAGGGGTGAAATTGGAAAGCAAGTGCAAGACTTCTGTTTCTTTAAGGAAGTTAGAAGTAGAATTAAGGAGAGAAGTGAAGAAATTAAAGATTCAAAAGAGAGAATTCACAACGTTACAAATATTTTTAGAAAATGAGAAGACACGGTAGAAAGTTTAGAGCCCAGGTAGAGGGGTTAGCCTTATCAACAAAACAGAAACCCACCTTCCTCTGAGAGAAAAGAAAGGAGAAATAAGAATATGCAGAGGTTATGAGACAGAAAACAAAAGTGGAGGAAGGTTGAGCACAGCTGCATCTCCATTCCTAGTGGAATAAACAGAATCCATTGCAATGAGGAGACTTGGAAGTGAGGAGAGAAAGGGTTTCCCTTTTCATTTGTTATGTGATACATACTTAGTGGGTCTGTGAGTACGCGTCTTCAGTACCCAGGGTTTGCCTTCCATACCTATGGTGCAATGCCAAGGTGTTTCCCTGAATGGTAAGTGTTGGGTCTTTAAATTCATAGAAGGCTATTCAGATGGTTGTCTGTCATATATAATTTTAAATCAGTTAGTAGATAATGATTATCTTAAATCATCATTGATAATAACTCACCACCATACTAAACCAGTCTCCTGTTTGAGCAGTAAGTATGTTATATCCTGGGAATCAGAAATCACAATTGTCATTGTTTTCTGTTTGTTTTTAATTTTGTGGTTTTGTATTCACAGGGACAGGTTGTAGAAAACCTGAAAGCACAGGCCCTTTGTTCTTGGACTGCAAAGAAAGAAAACCACTTGAACTTCTCAAAACATGATATTATTACTGTCTTGGAGCAGCAAGAAAATTGGTGGTTTGGGGAGGTTCATGGAGGAAGAGGATGGTTTCCGAAATCTTACGTCAAAATCATCCCTGGGAGTGAAGTTAAGCGGGAAGAGTAAGCACTTAGTTTTGTGTGTTGACATGAGATGTCGATGTTGCCAGTTTCACTGATGAGTCAGCCACAGTACAACTGGCTGTGCAGGAAAATTAGAAGTTTAAACTTAAGTGTGAATATCAGAATGGTAATTCCTAGAGTGGAAAAAAATCATACCTAAGGTATTTGTACCAGTTTTAGAATATCTTTTATTCTAGTTATTTCAGATTCCTAGAGTTTTCAAAGTGCTTAAAATTTTAGATTGGTTGCTTTTTTTATACTAGCAGGTCAGTTAGGTTATTTTTCATTTCCTTTGGAGCTTTCTCCCTTGTTGTTTACTGTAAACTGTCAATATTTAGATAAATCTTTACTGCGGGCCTCGCCTCTGCCTCTCATCTCTGGATCTCCAGAGTTCCTTTGCAGGTCACCTTTCTTGGTGCTCATGCACACTGTGTTGTAGCTGTTTCCCTTCTTACCTATATTCCTTATTAGGTCATAAGCTCCAGGAGGTGGGATTCACGTCTTTTTTGTTCATTTTTTAGGTTTTTGATACCTAGTGTGATCTTAATGCCTAGTAGCTGCTCAATCATACTTGCTTAGTGAAGAGAGGAGCTAATGAAAGAACACACGAATGAAACTTTTGCATGAACAAAAAACAAAACCAGATGGGGTCTCTGGTCTTTATTTCCCAGTCAGTAGGGGAGTCAGGTCATCAAACATCTTTACTGCCAAGAACTAAGTACTGTAATGTAGCTGTGGGTAATTATCACTTGTGTTTTATGTGGAAGTTGGTCTAAATAGAAAAGCAAGATAATTTATTGAAAAGGAATGGGGTCATTGGAAATTAAGATCCTTGAGTTCTGATTCTACTATTTTTGCCAGACTGTATGGGGTAAGCCTTCTTGGTCTCAAGTTTTTTCATTAATTGAATGAAAATAACTGAAAAATCTTTAAAAATTCTTTCACTGCTAAAGTTCTGTACATTAAGTTTTAGTTCAAATGTCAGAAGACATTTACTTTTCAGACTGACATGGAATTCTAGAGTGTGTGATGGTAACAATAGCAACAGTAATAGCTGATGTATGTGCTGGCACTGTGCTAGACCCTTTATGGTAATTATCTTATTTAAACTCCATAACATTTTACAGAGAAGGAACACATAAACACAAACAGGTTAAGTTTAAATGCTTAAAGGACATTTCTAACTTTTCATTCGATTACTGATCCTTTCTAACAGATAAGGCACGCACCTTGAAAACCTGCAGTAACGGAGAATTCAGCCAGGCAGTCCATTCAGTGTGCCCATGAGTTGTAGTAAGAGTCCACTTTTAACCTGAAAACTGCTTCACTATATAGTTAGTCGCATCTTGGGGATCCCTGATATATATACAGATATCTAGTTCTTACTGCCACAGTTTTCCAGATTTTTGAGAACAGTTTCCTGAGTTAAATTGAAAATAAAAGCTATATATGTTCCCAAATCTAAAAGTAAAGTGCTATTATTTTATATATTTTTAAAATGTATTGTGCTGTAAACAAGTGGTAAAATTTATAATTGCCCTTATTTTTTTCTAACCAAAACCCAGCCCCATATGTGCTTCACCAAATAACTGCCCATTTTCCAGGGCCTAATGTCTTTTAGATTTAGAAAAGCAAAATAGCTCACATTTGAAGAACTATTTATAAATCATACTGAAATTACTTAGATTTTAAAATTTTAGTAGTTTGTAAGTAGGCAGTTTATAATCCACTAGTATTTTGTGTATGAGCGTATTTCTAGCTTGTGTACTGAGACAATATTTCAGTTAATTTTAGCCCTTAAAAGAGCACACTGCTGAAAACCTGCTGTCTTCATCAAACCATCTTCTTTATTTACGTGATGATACCTTTTTTATTGTATTATTATTGTTTTTTTATCTGTTTTGTGTGTTTATTTGGCAGACCAGAAGCTTTGTATGCATCTGTAAACAAGAAACCTACCTCTGCAGCCTGTACAGTGGGAGAAGGTGAGCTTTTGTTAATTTGTAAATTAGATGGAAGTCAAATTAGCTACTGACTAATTATATAACTGACTTCCCACAGTTGTTACTCTTAGTGCTTTTGTGTCTTCAGTGTTAAAGTGAAATTAGGAGAAACCTTGCTGCCGCTATATTTCACATGAATATTTAGGAGATAGAAAATATATGACTGAAAATACTTGACACTTTAAAAAAATCAGTACTATAAAAGTTCATATCATTTCAGTTCAGCTGCTCAGTCGTGTCCGACTCTTTGCGGCCCCATGAACTGCAGCACACCAGGCCTCTCTGTCCATCACCAACTCCAGGAGTTTACCCAAACTCATGTCCTTTGAGTTGGTGACGCCATCCAACCACCTCATCCTCTGTTGTCCCCTTCTCCTCCTGCCTTCAATCTTTCCCAACATTAGGGTCTTTTCAAACGAGTCAGCTCCCAGTAGCATATTGGGCACCTACCGACCTGGGAAGTTCATCTTTCAGTGTCCTATCTTTTTGCCTTTTCATACTGTTCATGGGGTTCTCAAGGCAAGAATACTGAAGTGGTTTGCCATTCCCTTCTCCAGTGGACCACATTCTGTCAGACCTCTCCACCATGACTTCAATAAATGAATAAATAAGCATTGCAGTGAGATAGCATGAAATTTTTTGTTTTCCTTTTATTATATATTATAGATGTTTAAAATACAAGGAAATTTTAGTATATTTAGTTATGAATTGCCTTTTTTTTAGCCACACTGTGCAGCTTGTGGGATTTTTAGTTCCCTGACCAAGGATTGAACCCAGGCCCTTGGCAGTGAGAGCATGGAGTCCTAACAACTGGCCCACCAGGGAGTTCACTGAATTGCATTTTAATTACAGTATGCCACATAAATCATTAAGTAGGATTTGAAATCAAGATACACTTTAATCATAAATATTACAACGAAATTTTTGTTGCCCCTTGGGTTGTTTGACTATCTTAATTTTGAAAATGTGTTGAAAAATGTCTACCCTTATTTCAGACAGTGTTTTTATGTAATAGTTATATAGATTTATAAATTAATTGTATATATCCATTGTAAAACTAGTTGAATAGTTTACATTTTGTTTATATTGTTCAAGAAAATCAGTTTAATAGTAAGTTAAATAGTTTATTCATTATCTACTAGAGATTCTATGCTAGAGCCTAGAATTATTCATCATATACAAGGATGAATAAAACACAGTTTCCTAGGTACTAACAGTAGAATGGGAAGGATAGGCATATAATTGTAATAAATGCTGTAACAAATGAATGAAAACACAATTTTGAGTAGGACCTATGAATCCACAGAGGTGGCCACATTGAATCATCTTAAACAATGAGTAGTATCTTGCTTAGTGATGAAGAAAGAGAAGGCTTGGTGGACAGAGGGAAAGGCGTGAGCCAAGGCTCAGCTGTGAAAGGTTAGGAAACTTAAGTTACCAGCAAGCCTAGAGCCAGAGGTTTACTGTGGAATAAAGGCAGTGGAATGATGCTAGGAAAGTGGTGAGGAACATTTTGGAAAGAACCTGGCTTGTTACAACATACCTTAACCTTGTGGTCAATTTTTGTTTTATTGAGTCAGCTAAATTGAATAGTATGGGAATGTGGATAGTAAATAGTTTTTGTATGATGGTTCTGGTCATCTTCAGTTTATGATCTGCAGATCAAATTTCATGTCAACAAAAATAAATACATATAAAAACTTACATAGTTCCCTTAAGGTTATTCATTAACAAATATTTATGGAGCGTCTATTCCATGCCAAGCACCGTGCTAGGAGCTGGACCATTGTGATGGAAACTGGACTCTCATACTGACGTTAGGTGAAGAGTTGGCATTTGCATAACTGTATATAAAAGAATTAAAGAGAAAAGAATTAAACTATATGTAAGAAGATTAAAAAAACTTTTCATGTCTTGACCCTGTAGAGATACTGATATGTATTTGTAGCTTTGGGGTTATTCTCTGTGACATGATGATGATGATGATACAGTGGGAAAAAAGAAACCTGTGATAAAGCTTTCCATCCATTCTAAGTCGCTTCAGTTGTGTCTGACTCTTAGATCCCATGGACTGTAGCCCACCAGCCTCCTCTGCCCATGTCATTCTCCAGGCAAGAATACTGGAGTAGGTTGCAGTTTCCTTCTCCAGGAATCTTCCTGATCAAGGGATCGAACCTGTGTCTCTTACAATTCCTGCACTGGCAGGCGGTTTCTTTACCACTAGCACCACCTGGGGAGCCCCAGACTTTTTCTAGTAATTATTAAGTAATTACTTCATTCTACTTTCCGCCTTAACATCTCTTTACATTAGGTTTCCTTAAGTCACAAAGTCTTTTACCACAAATTTACTCAAAATCCTGGAAATTAACACTTTTTTTTTTTTTACTTCCATAATCTTATGACCAAAATTAGTTTCTTTTTTCTTTATTCCCTACAGAGTATATTGCACTTTATGCATATTCAAGTGTAGAACCTGGAGATTTGACTTTCACTGAAGGTGAAGAAATATTGGTGACCCAGAAAGATGGAGAATGGTGGACAGGAAGTATTGGAGACAGAACTGGAATTTTTCCGTCAAATTATGTCAAACCAAAAGATCAGGAGGTAGAGTTCCTTTGGTATAGAAACAGAATCAGTCCTGTTGCTCAAGCTCATGTTTATAAAGGAGGCTTACATGTGGTTTTGGTCGGGCTGCTTTGGTTACAAGGAGACCATTTAAGGTAACTCCAATAAAATATAGTTTATTACAGAGATCCTGTTAGATAAAGGAGAAATGATCTTATGAAATTCCAAGAACAAGAGCCATAGATAGAGCCAGGCCTCATGGTAACTGAAGTTAGGGAATGGTTTGGATTCAGGGAGGCTTAAAAGGAATCTGTAAATCTTTAAGGCTCTGACGTTATTATGACCCAGCCCACACTTGGAGTTCCTGCTGCCTTTCTCCCACCACTAGCAGCGGTTCTCAGACTTTTTGATTTCAGGAACTTTGCACATTCTTAAAAGTTATTGAGGACTCCAAAGTTTCTGAAAATATATGGCTTATATCTAGCAATATTTCCCATATTAGAAATTAAAACTGAAATTTTTAAAAATTTACTAATTTATTTTGAAATAACAAAATTAAACCTACTATATGATGACTTAAATAACTTGCTTTTAATGAAAAACAAATATCTACTTCTCCCTCTTCAAAAACGCTTAATGAAAAGAGTAGTGTATTCTTTTGGTTGAAGTAGTTGAAGAAAATTCAACCTCACACAGATATGAGAGATAACAAAAGTATTTTAATAACATGTTCAGATATCTGTGGATGTTCTTCTTTAACACTGCTGTACCAAAACTTGACAAGTACTAGATTTTTGTAGATTATTTGCAATGCAGAATCCGAAGCCAAATCAGTGAACATTCCTTATTGTTAACATTAAAATTCATCAGTCTGTTTTTTTTTTCCATTTATTTTTATTAGTTGGAGGCTAATTACTTTACAATATTGTAGTGGTTTTTGCCATACATTAACATGAATCAGCCATCATCAGTCTGTTTTGTATACTGAGTGTAATAACATCATTCATTGGTTATTTGGGAAATACTAAATCACTGAGTTATGCAAATATTCCCTATATTGCTACATTTCATTATATAATTTTTTTTCATTATATAATATTTTAAAAATTACGTTTATGGCTTAAAGACTTAAACATAAGATGACACCATAAAACACCTAGAAGAGATCACAGGCAAAACATTCTCTGATGTAAATCATACCACTGTTTTCTTCAGTCGGTCTCCAAGGGCAATAAAAATAAAAACAAAAAATAAACAAATGGGACCTAATCAAACTTACAAGCTTTTGTATAGTAAAGGAAACCATAAACAAAATGAAAAGACAACCTACAGAATGGGAGAAAATATTTGCAAATGATGCAACTGACAAGGGCTTAATTTCCAAAATACGCAAACAGCTCATACAACTCAACACCACCAAAAAAAAACCCAATCGAAAAATGGGGAGAAGCCTTAAATAGACATTTCTCCATAGAAGAAATACAGATGACCAGTAGGCACATGAAAAACTGCTCAACATTACTACTTACTAGAGAAATGCGAATTCAAAAGTACAATGAAGTACCATCTGACAGAATGGCCATCATTAAAATGTCTACAAATAACAATTCCTAAAAATAAGAAATGTGATTGGCCCAACTTATCCTGTAAAGTCAAACAGGTGATAGTTGCTGGTATGCATTCTTTGTTCTTAGGTCAGGTTCAGGTGGAACATGACAAAAAATTAAAAATAAAAGCACTACCTTGTATGTAGCAGGAGCAAAACTCACATATGCCTTAACATACCCAGAGCACATGTGTTATATGTGGTGGGCATTGATTCTAACCCCCTAATGATAAAATGTATTTGTGTTAACATTTAATATTCAGAAAAAATTCAGAAAACGAGCTGTTCCTGTTGAGTTGCCAACATCAGCTACTTATATATAATGTATTCTGTCAGAATCAGATCTCCCTGTAAGTATTGGATTCTTAACTTATTTGATCAGTATAAGGTTAATCATTATTTTGCTCTTACTCTAAAGAAACAAGGACCCTGGGAATTAGAAATCTCTAGTTCCTAATAGCCTGTGTACTTTTAACCCTGGATTGTTGAAAAATGATAAAACTGTATCTTTTCCCTTATAGGGTTTTGGGAGTGCTAGCAAATCTGGAACATCAAACAAGAAACCTGGTATGTATCATGATGAAGCTGACAAACTACTAAGGTGTTTAATAGTCTTGAATTCATAGTCCCTTGTTTTTCTTCTTTTCAGAGATTGCTCAAGTAACGTCAGCATATGTGGCTTCTGGTTCTGAACAGCTTAGCCTCGCACCAGGACAGTTAATACTAATTCTAAAGAAAAACACAAGTGGGTGGTGGCAAGGGGAATTACAGGTAATAACTTTTAAATAACATTTGTTAATTTTATTATTAATGCCTGCTCATTAAAAAAATAAGATTAACAAAAATTTAATTTGTCTTATTTGACTAATTGATAAATAATAGTTAGTTTGAATGATTATTAACAAAGCTCCAAGAGGTATTTACTTACTAGGAGAACATTAGAAAAGTCTTTTTAAGTTTATAAATATTATTTGTGTGAAGTATGCAGAGAACTTTGAGACTGAACAATCTCTAAATAGACTTCTACAAATAGTGTTGAGATGCGTATTGAATCTTCCAGTTGTTTAATATTGACCTCAAAGGCCAATGCAGAATTCAAGTGTTCTCAAGACACCCTCCCTCCTAACACAGATTGTAAGTTTGGAGGGCCCCGAGACCACTCCCAGATTCAGTAATTTCCCATAAAAACTCAGGACTCACTGAAAGCTGTTATGGTTACGATTTATTACAACAAAAGGATTTAGATTAAAATTAGCCAAGGGAAGAGATGTATGGGTCAGAGTTCAGGAGGGTTCCTAACACAGAGATTCCCGTTGTTCTCTCCCCATGGAGTCATGGGCAGCATTAAATCTCCTGGCAGCGGTACACATGGAGTATTGCCAAGCAGCAGCTCACTTGAGCCTTGGTTTCCAATGTGTTTATTGAAACTCCATCAAGTAGACACAGTTGTTGTGCACATGGCTGAACTCAGTCTCCAGTCCCTCCAGAGGTTGAGTTCATATTATGACCCAAAGGGTCCACCATAAATCACATCATTAGGCTCTCCCGCATGGTTAAGGCCCCCACATAAACTGAGACACTCTTTTAACAGTCAAGACATTTCAAAGGTTTAGAGATTACCTTCCAGGAGCCATAGGCAAAGGCCAGGCCTCCCTTTGGGCAAGGTTAAATTCTTTACTACACAGTTTGGATTTTCTCATTTTCAGTTTATGTCTCAACGATTGTCTTTAGTCTCATCTTTTGTGTTCTTTTTACTAATTTTAGGCCAGAGGGAAAAAGCGACAGAAAGGATGGTTCCCTGCCAGCCATGTTAAACTTTTGGGTCCAAGCAGTGAAAGAACTACACCTGCCTTTCATCCTGGTATGGAAATGGGTTAGCTTGTGTTTCGTCTTAGGAAGTTTTGTTTTTTTTTTAACTCAGCATTTCTTAGATTAGCCAATTGAAAAATATTTTAAAATTTGTTCTTTCTTTACCTCTGTGAGAACTTCCTTTCTAAAAAGTTCTGTTAGAAACAGCCAGCTGTTCAGTGATGCTTGAACTACATCACTCCTTGAAGTTGTTTAATTGCTCACCATCATACTTCAAAGCAGTCGCTTGGATTTCCAAACTACATTTGGAAAATTCTTGCTTTTGTGAAACAGGGAATAGAGGAAGGAGGGTGGGAGAGAACAGCTAAAGGGAAATCTTGGCAGAATTTTAAGGTATGATGCTAGTAGGAAGAATTACTCAATTTAACTTGTTACTTTGTTGTTCTTTCTCTGGTAGTGTGTCAGGTGATCGCCATGTATGACTACACAGCAAACAACGAGGATGAGCTCAGCTTCTCCAAGGGACAGCTTATTAATGTTTTAAACAAAGATGATCCTGACTGGTGGCAAGGAGAAATCAGTGGGGTGACTGGTCTCTTCCCTTCGAACTACGTTAAGATGACGACAGATGCAGATCCAAGTCAACAGTGTGAGTAATATCAAATTATTTACTTCTTAATAGTGCATCAGCTTTAACATACAGCACTGCATTCCTTACTTTTCTCAACCAAATCTTAAACTTAGCACTCTCAGCAAATGTATATTAATGTTTAGAGTAAGAAAATACTATAATAAGAAACTTTCACAAAATCAAAAGTTATATTGCTTTTTTTCAAATACTTTTTTCCTAGCTTCAGACCTTACTGTTAGACTTTATCTGAAAAAAAGTTCTAGTTCTTTCATGAGTTCCTTGGTATGGTAGCAGTCTATACTGCAGCTTATTTTTACACCAGTCTTTTTCAGCTTAAGAGAGAGTAGAGACTGGCTGGCAGTTGGTGTATTCACCTGTGCAGAATGACACTTTTAGTGTACAGGCGCTGTTAATTTCACAACCTTATTTATTTCCCACGTTATTACATAGCACCCAGGTTAGAAGAAAATTATAAAATTTATTTTACAAATAAAGTGCTTGCAAAAATCTCATTAGGTGATTTTTTTAAGGTAGGTAACTCATGCCACAGAGATATATGAATTAAGATCTGTTTTACTACTTTTACTGCAAGGGTCCATATCTCAGTGTATATGATTTGGTATTATGTAAAATTATCTCTTGATACCTAACCTCTTACACTGGACAGTAAATGTAGCATTAGAGAATAAACAGTACTTGGAAATATTTTTTTAGCTTCATAAAATAGAGGTCACCTTTCCTCACCCTTTTGATCTTTTTGTCCTTCTTAATAAAATACATCATGATTTGTGTTTTTATCATTCTTGTGAAATTATCTAAAAGCTTTAGCCTCTCATTTTAACTTAGCTTCTAAGAACATATAAATGGTAACCCAGTCAAAGCTGAGATGTGTTTACAATTAAATGCAAGTATTATGAATTTACTTTGTACTATATCTATCAGTTTAAATTATCAGTGCATTATTTTCACTTTAGAGCTTATAAAGATCCTTGTGATTTGGGGGAGAAGACTGTCCTTTAGATAGAGCAGCTGAATGTCCCAGTCTGGAGGTGGAGTCCAATTTTTTATGCTTTCAGTATTCCTAAAAATACCTCAAGGTTTCAGGAGAGGTAGTAAGGAAAATTATAAAACTTGGATTACCTAAATGAAAGACCATTTTTAAATTCTACTGATGGTTTGGCAGTTTTCAGGGCTTGCCAGTTTGTCTGGTTATTAAAATACCCGAGGTGTCTTTCCTGAGCCTGAGAGAGGAAGGTACTTTTCAGACCCACTAGGTCTGGAAGATCTTGGGCTAAGTGATCCTTGGAGGCATTCTAGTTTGTCAGTGCATTTGACTTTTATAGTGTCTACAATGTAAAGTGATCGTTTTCCAAATGTTTTGTTGTTATCTTGTTTTCCAATGGTGGAACATATTTTTTCCCTTTTAAGTCTTATAATAAGAAATATAAGAAAATATGAAAGTGTTCTAAAGGAAGATCAGCCAGGGATATATGAGTCAGTGAAAACTAGTTAAGTTTTAGACTACCATGTGTGTTTCTTAAGCCTTTATAAGTATTACTTTCATTTTACTAGGTAGTTAGAATATTTTTTAAAGGTTGAGAATTTTAGTAGTTCAAATTTGTTGACGTTGCATGTAATCGGTAGAATTTTTCTCACCCACTTGATTTGCTTTATGTTCATTTTATCCCTCATTTTTCTTTTTATAGGACCCAGTGTTGTCTTCCAGTGTGAAAGCACCCCAGAGACCCACTATCCAAGTTTGACTCTAGCGTGGAGACAGGGCAGGCAGCCCTGATCAAATATCTCCTACACAATTCCTTAGCTTCGTTCTCAAATGTTAGAGCCACTTGTGGTTATTTCTCTGTGTTTCTAATTTACAGTTAAAATTTATTTGTAACAAGTTAAAGGATAGTGGGTCTTTGTGTGGCTTTCCCTGCTGTTCACTCTGGCATCCTTTAGCATTTTTCTTCTTTTTTAATTTGGTAATTGTAGGTCATTAGCATGCATACTGAGTTTGCCCTTACATGGTGGGAGTTCAAACACACAAAGACCCACTATTTGCACAAACTGTTCTTGCTGGTTTGGAATGGGCTGCCATGCTTTTCTAATGTTACTGCAACATGTATATTCATTACAAAATTCAGAATTGCTTATGTTTTGCTGTTACGTTTGACCTAATCTTAATCACAGTGAGCTCTTAATTGGTTCAATATGCAATTTGTCCCCCAATAGGCACCGTTTCCTCTGTTACTTTCTGATATGCCACTATAAGTACCAATATTTAAGTTTGTTAAAAGGCCAAGAATTGAAAATATCCTTTTCTCTATTTTCTGTGTATTTTGGGGTGGGAGTGATGACACTTTGGGGGAGCTTTTCTTACTTCATAGAGGAGGGAAGTGGCCCACCCCACCCAGCCGTATGTGCAGAGCAGGGTGGGTTTTATCTGTTGCAGCTATCCCAAAATGAGCCCTGTACCGTGGGAGTCCACTGGGGTCTCTGGGCTCATGAAGATACTGCTAATGTGCTGCAGCAGGCAGTTGTTATTTCTTTACTGATTACCTAGAAATGGATTATTTTTGAGGAATGAACGGCTCCCATCATTGACTACAATATATGACACTTTCTCTGCCTTAGCAGAGCATTTATATCTATACATTTTAAAGTCAGAAATTCATGTTATCTATTTTAATGAGGTGACTCCATGTCCCAGGTCACAAAGGGGCACAGGTTGACTTTCTTCTTAATGTATTTAGTAAAGATCATAAGAAATGCTTGAAGAGTTTAAATGCCCTTGAAGCAGGCAGACAGTCTCTATCTAGCTGAGAATGAATTAGAGTGAAGGAAAGTTGTGTGGGAGCTGGCATTCCTCTGTGTCCATGAAGCTTCTTTGTGGCTACAGAACTGATTTTACCATTCAGAATTCTCTACCTAATATCTATTCTTCAACCACATTGGCAACTTTGGCATAGGACTTCACTTCTTTTCCTTGAGCCAAAAACTGCAAGGATAGTAAAACATTATTATAAATGTGAGAGTACTTAGTTGACTTTTAGTGGATAGTATTAAATCATATTTGAAAATCAATGAGAAGTTTATGCAATTTAAACTGTTTACAAACTGCAGTGCAATCTACTGTTTCTGAATGTCCAAGTATTATCAGGAAAAGTGTACATACAATCACAGAGTCTTATTTCCTCACAGAGTTCTTTAAGAAGAGTGAAATGTGTTTTTATATCTCTGAGGCATATTTTGTGCAATATTTGTGTTAATGTGCCTATACATTATGAATGAATGATTTTATTCATATGTTCCCTAAATCATAACTTTACAACACTTGAGGAAGAATCAACGGTTTAGTTAGAACTTCACAAAATTTAAATGTCTGTGTTCCGGAATACTTCACATCGTTGGGGTGTATGGTGACAGGCCTGTGTGCTCCCTGAGGCAGGGATTTCTAGTTACTAGACCACCTCAACTTTTAGCATTTGGCATCATCATGATACTTTTATAAAATATGACATTAAATGGAAAGCAATAATGTTATTTTACAGGTGGCATAACAGATTTGCCTGCAGTCACTAAAGGGTACAGTGTAAAGACTGAATCCTTGTAAATTCAGCTGATCTTCTAAATTGTACGGGTTACTTGGTCTTGCCTTTTATTTTCTGAACATGTTAGTTGGGTTCAAATTCAGGGCAGTTTAAATCCACCTTAAATCCTGAAGTTAGAAATAAGACCACTTAATTAATTACATGATATAGTATAACATTCTCTCTTTATAATTTTGAATTTGGGCTTATTTAATACACTGATAAATTATTTCAAAGGTATTTTTGTAGCTCAAATTGCTTCCCTTTTACACTGATAACTATAGATTATTAAGAATGACATTCTGGTAGAGATTAGTGTCTGTAAATCAATTTGAAAAGAATATATTCATCAGGTACTATGGACTAAGTCTTATAATGGCGTATTTAAACTGAGTGTCTGTCTGGGAATTAAATTTACTGTATTTACAGAAATACCTCTCTCTGTTTAGGTATTTTGTCATATATTTGACAGGAAGCTAAAAGTAAAGGAAGTGGTATGACATATAATAATAACTTGTCCTTTTTAAAAGAGCATGCAATCCTTTGCAATACCTCATATTCAGCCACATATTTGCTCTCTTCCTCATTCAGTATAAAAGGCAGCTTCAGTTTACTTAGAAAGCGACATTAGAAGGAGCTTATCAGGAACGTAGAATTTTAAAATGGGAGCACAACTGAGCAAATCTGAACCCTGTAGGAGGTGAAGAATCAAAATACCTTAGTGAGTGTTGATACTTTGGGTCTGAGTAAAGCTGAAAAAAAAAATAAAACACAAAATACCTGTTTATTTAAAAATTGTAGTATGTTGTAATCATTTCTACAGTATGTGATTAAACCTGATGAGTTTTTCAGCAATGAAAAAATCAGTTCTAAGACCAAAGCTGATTTTTTTAGAAAATTTGAAAATCTAAATCAATCCTACCTGTTGTATAGTTTCCTCTAAAACTTTATCCTAGGGAGTCATTTTAAAATAATACAGCTATTAAAAGAGTATAACTGCTACATTAGTGTTTTAAAATATAATATGAATTCTGATAGTTTAAAATAAAGTAGGGGAAGGGAAGGAAAAGTAGAGAAAGCAATGCCAATTCCAGTCCAAAGCTTTATTTGCCAAGTTTTCTTAGGATGAATTTTACCAAGTTATAAATTCTTGTAAATAGACTCTCTAATGGAAAGACTGAGAGACTTTTGCCTATAGTGGCATTATTGGATGCTGCTGTGATGCTACTGTAATGTAATAAATTATTAAATTGTTGCAAAGTGCTGTTTTTTTGCCTTAAATTTTTATTTTGTGCGTCTTGAAAACTATAGTATTAAAGGTATTGAGATTGTGCAAATGCTGGGCACGCTTGGCATGAGGTCATTCATTTTCATTTTTACAAAATTGTAATATAACTATGCAAGTGTGTTTATTAAAGGGACACAAACTACATTATTTGTATTGTGTATTTCTTTTGAAGCATCCTTTAAAACTTATTTTTAACTGTTTATATTCTAGTCCTGTTTGCATTTCTTTGGAATTTCTCTTTTTCCTTAACATGGTCTCTTGGTCCAGACCAGCAAGTTGTATTGTAGTACAAGGGACAAAAGAAATTTTTAAGTGGTAACAATTGAGATAGTTTGATCCAAGATAAGTGTATGTATCTCAAAAGCAAAAGAAATTTTGATTTGAAAGTACAAGAAAATATCTAGGATAATAATAGGCTACTATGTTATTTATAATTTTTACTCCAACTTTATCTCTAAAAAGATTGGAAGGAATTTACAAGTTAATACTCATTGCTAGACTAATACTCAATGTAGACTAAGACATTAGTCTTAGTAGTCTTAAATGTAGACTAAGACATTTTTAGTACAAAATAATAAGAGTCTATATTCAGTAAAAGAAATTCCACTGGATGCTTGGAGGCACCAGAGTTAAGCAGTTTTACACTTCAGTAATCAAGTTGGTGGTTTCACCTTGAGTGAAAAAAAGTGGATCAAAATCCAACCCATCTGTCAATGTATGATATAAACAGTCTCTTTCCAAAAACCTTTTTTCATCTCTGTAAAGTCTTTCAACGAACATATGTTGAGTATTTGTATAAGCGAATGCAGAGTACTAGGTCCTGAGAATGTGAAAATGAGTGTCAGATGGTCCAGGTCTCAGGTAGGACCTAACTGTAAGAGGATCAGGCATGAAAGCAGATGATTATAAAACAGCATGCTAAGCACACTGAGAGATATTTACTGGGCGCCGAGAGTGCAGGGACTTCCCAGGAGGCGCTAGTGGTAAAGAACCTGCCTGCCCCTGCAGCAGACGTCGGTTCAGTCCCTGCGTCGGGAAGATCCCTTGGAGGAGGGCATGGAAACCCACTCCAGTATTCTTGTTTGGAGAATCCCATGGACAGGAGCCTGGCGGGCTATGGTCCATAGAATTGCAAAGAGTTGACCACAACTGAAGTGACTTAGCACGCACGCACACAAGAGAGTATGGAGGAGGAATACCTAATTCATCTGTAGATTGGTGAATTAGAGAAGACTTCCTGGATAAGGCAACTGCTTGATCCATAAGATAAGTAGGAGAAAGCCAGATTGGCGGGGAGAGTGATAGAGACAAGCAGCAGCCTGGATGCAGGAGGAGAGGGGTGACTATAGCAGTTCATTATTGCTGGAGTAGAAGTGGAAAGCCAGCAAGACAAGTTGAGGCTTGAGAGCAGGCTGGGGGCTAAACCAGAGATTCCTAGCTTGGCTGCTCATTGGAATCACCACCCGGGCGCCTTTGACAAGCTATTGATGCCTGATTTAAATGGCCTGAAGTGAGGCCTAGGCATGGGGATTTTTTTAAAACTCAGATGATTCTTACGTGAAGCCAAGGTGGAGAAAAAACCATGAAGCAGCATTAAGAATAGTTTCTGAGGGAACACTGGGAGGAGTTGAGGGATTTATGGATTGTGTGGACAGGTGAAAGGGTCAGTTTGATTCTCAGGTTTGTATCTTGGTGACGGGGAGAAATGGTGCCACCAGCTACAGTAAAGAATCAGTTGGGAGAAGAAGATGAGTTTGGTTTTGACTACAAAGTACCCGTGGGACATCCAGATAGAATTGTCCAGCAGGTAATGAGATATAATTAAGATATACAGCATCTGATGTACATCAGCTGGTGGCATGAATGCATACTGATAGTTTCTGAGCCAGTGAAAGTAAATGAGGTGACCTGGGGAGACAGTCAGACCTTTGAGGGTATCAGGACTTAAGGGTTGTATAGTGAAAGGAACCCATGAAGACAAGAAACAAAGGTTCTAGGAGAATAAAGAGATTGTTATGCTGATATCACCATTTTTATAAAATAATAAAATTCTACCTGTATAACCATTGCTCATATCAGTAAAATGAAAAGAGGAAAAGTGCTATTTATTGAGTACTTATTAGTCTAGGTATTTTTCTAAGGTCCTTATTATTGTTTTCTTTTTATAGGCATGGAAATTAAAACACAGAGAAGTTAAATAACTTGGTCAAGGTTGCACAGATAGTCAGTGACAGAGCTGGGTTCAAACCCAAGTGGTTGGCTCAGAGTCCATCCTCTTAGCTTCTACTCTCCAGTGCTAATGTTGCCTCCCACTTTCATAATAATGAAGTTCCTGCAGTACAGCCGTAGCTTGAACCAATGAAAAGACAAGAAGAAAAATCAAAGGCTGCAGTGTTTTCTCTGTGTAAAATGTACATGCAGAGAAGATGAGGAAGCAAAGGCTGAATATTATAACAAGGATAAGAATCTCTAAGAAGAATATCCAAAAGGATAAAACTGAACATAATCACTTTTTTGGTAACAGCTTTGTTGAGACATAATTTACACTCCATACAGTTCCCCCAGCTATACAAATCAGTGGTTTTTAGTATATTCACTGAGTCATGCAGTCATTATAGAACATTTTCATCACCTCAAAAAGAAACCATTAGTTATCACTTTCATATCTGCCTAAGCACCCTGCCTTCCATGCAGCCCTGCTGCTGCTGCTGCTGCTAAGTTGCTTCAGTTGTGTCCAACTCTGTGTGACCCCATAGACGGCAGCCCACCAGGCTCCCCTGTCCCTGGGATTCTCCAGGCAAGAACACTGGAGTGGGTTGCCATTTCCTTCTCCAATGCATGAAAGTGAAAAGTGAAAGTGAAGTCGCTCAGTCGTGTCTGACTCTTAGCTACCACATGGACCGCAGCCTACCAGGCTTCTCCATCCATGGGATTGTCCAGGCAAGAGGACTGGAGTGGGGTGCCATTGCCGTCTCCATCCATGCAGCCCTAGGCGACCACTAATCTGTGTTCTGTCTCCGTGTTTGCCTATTCTGGACATATACAAATGGAACCATAAAATGTTTGGGGTTTTTTTGATTGGCTTATTTCACTTAGCATAACATTTTCAAGTTACATCATGCTATAGGATGTGTCAGTACTTCATTCCTTTCTATGGCCAAATAATATTCCATTGTATGGATATAATGTTTTCAAGGTACATCATGCTGTAGGATGTATTGGTAGTTCATTCCCTTTTATGGCCAAATAATATTCCATTGTTATTTATCCATATATTAATTGGTGGACATTTGGGTTTTTACTCTTTGGTTCTTATAAATAATGCTCTGTACATTTATGTTACAAGTTTTTGCATGGTCATACAACTTCATTTTTCTTGGGTCTGTACCTGGAAATGAAATTGCTGGATCAAATGGCTTGACTTTTTGGGAAACTGCCAGACTGTTTTCCAAAATGGTTACAATTTTTTTTTTAATTCCCACCAGCAGTGTACAAGGGTTTTTGTTTCTCCACATTTTTACCAATGCTTATTATTATCTGACATATTATTAAAGCCATCCTTGTAGGTGTGAAGTGATATCTTGTGATTTTGAATTACAAACTCCTCCGTGACTAATGATGATGGAGCATCTTTTCATGCGCTTGTTGGCCATCTGTATGTTTTTTGGAGAAGTGTGTATTCAGATCCTTTGCTTATTTTTAAGTTGAGTAAATTGTCTTTATAATCACTTTTAAAACTTTTAAACAACAACAAATTTGGAAAGATGTGCTTAAGAGAGATGTCTTAATGATGTTATCAAAGGCAAAATCCAAGAGTGATAAAATGAATTAATAGGAAGTTGTGGCTGCTTTGAATCATGGCTCTGTGAGCTCACCCCTAGGAGCCTTCACCTCATCTGTATAATGAAGAGAGTAATATCTATATTACAGGTGAGACTTAAGCAATTTATGAAGCACCAGTCCAGTGTCTTAGCATATAGATACTGGAAATAACAGTTAATACTTACCAAGCATTTGCTGTATCCTAAGTGATGAACCAAACATCTTGGGTGTGATGGAATATAAGTAGAGTCCAGATCTGACTCCAGAGCTTGTGCTCTCAGCCATTCCTCGCTAACTTGGAGTTGTTACTTCAAATCACAAAATTAGAACAGTCATCATTTAACTCCAAGATATAGGTGAGAAGAGGGTAAAGAGCATTAAGCGAATTGAGGCTGGTAAAGTTGCATTTCAAGGTAGTGGAAGGACCTGCTGCTGTGAAACCTGTGTCACCAGGGGTCACCTGTTAACCACCATGAAATCAGAGTCAGGCAGTGCTACAGAATCAGTGTGTTCTAAACTCGGCAGTTTGGGACATAGTATTATATAGTCATAAACAAGCTGGAAAACACAGGCTGTATAGTCATACCATTGGGTAAAGTTAGAGGTGTAGCAGTCTGTTTAGTAATAACAAGAAAAAACCATATGTACAGATGAAACTCCTGTTGCCCCAGGTCAGTACTGTAGTAATGGGCGAACTAATAAAGAGCATGAAGGGTACACAGTCTGTTTGAAGTTGGCTGTTAGATACAAGTTGGTATGCATGTGTAACCGAATAGAAGTTTAGTAAAGGGACCAATGATGTCACAGAGATATAAAAAAGAGTTAAAGGTGAATAAGGACCCTGTTGGCTTCTTCAGTGCCTTTGGGTTTTTTGGCATTCCAAATATTTCTACTGAAATCTTTTTTTCCTCAAGAATTCAGCAAGCTTGAGGCCAGGTCAGGTTTGTACACACTATTTATTGCCAGTGTTTCACCCCAAATAGGATTGTCGTGCAAGCACCATTTAAAAGGGCCTGGAATTTCAAAGTGTAAGACTTGAATCAACACACCTAGATTTAGGGATTTAGTAGTTCTAAATCCTACAGTAAGTCCCTTAACTACTAAGCCTCAGATTTCCCATATGCAAATTCAAATTTGTATTTGTTAATCAGAGGATCGATCAGAGGTTTGTAAATAGTGATACACACGTTGGTTATTTGTACTGTTAAAATTGGAAGTTCTGTGCTGTGTGAACATGAAGAAACTACTCTTTCATGACATCTTTTCATAATATTCTGTATTCTGAATAGTACATTAATTCCCTCAGTTGAGCCAGTGATATAGGGTCAAGTCTGGAAGACTAGAAGATAATGCAAAAATCAGCTTCAACTAACTGCTCTTTGAGGCCAGAATTTGCACTTCTGTCTGCTTTGGGGAGGTCTTTGCTGTCTTTTAGGCTTATAACATTTTATTGTAAATTTAAAAATAGAACCAAATTTATTTTATTTTGGTAAATGCAGATCCACTTGCATTTATCATAGGAGCTGCTTTTGGCAATTTTAGAATGTGTCTGTTTTCTGATAGTCAAATATTTTGCTTTCTGATGGTCTGCAGCATTAGACTATCCACACACAGTCCTTTCTGTACGTAAGCGACATAACACCTGATGGCATAGAACTTGACAAGCATCAAAAAATGACACAAGAGCTTAAAAAATTGTTCAAGGATTATTTAAATTTCCAAAAGCAAAACCACAAATATGTATGGCTTCATGGTGGGAGCATGCTACCTGGCACATGGTTTGCACTCAGTAAATATTTGCCAAGCAGATAAAAGGCTATTCTCTTACAAAATAAGATGTCCAGTAATTTCCTATTGCCCTGATAAAGCTTCAGTATTAAAGGCAGCCTTCAGAAAATGCACCCAGCTCAGTCATCTGGATTTACTGTTAAAATCTCATCTCTTCACTGATTTTCCACACAGTGAGACTGAAAACCATTATGTGACACTCTGGCAGCTGAACTTGGGGACACAGAGAATAGCATTGTTCAGAGGCGTTCCTCTCCTCAGAATGGGCAAGGACCTTTCTGGGACTTCGTGACGTCATCTGAACAAGCCCTCTTTGTGTCAGTCATCACAGATTGCCTTTTGTCCTTCACTTTTTGGAATCTTCGCAGCTATCTGCGAAGATGCCTCATTTTCTTGCTTGCACTGTAATTTAGAAGAGTGATTCCCAATTATAGTGGGACACAGAGTTTTCATAACCATTATTCATTATTCATGTTTTGTCTCTCAGTCTCCACATCCTAAAAAACAAGTGTGTGTGGGGGGGGGGCGGGGGGGCGGGGACATGGTTGGGGGGATCTTGTGGTCCAGCCTACCACTCATTATTTCTCTGGGAACTTTGACCTGATAGTAGCCATGATCTCTCATTTTTCCTACTTTCCCATTCTTCTTGTCTATCAGAAAGAGCTTCCCAGGATGTTTTCATCATTCTCTGACTGCCTGTAGTTAATATTGATGTACCATTTCCTGCAGCTCAGAGTCTATCTTCATATCATCATCTATAAATACTTGTAAAACCTCCTACTATGTGTCAGCCACTGGAGACATAGAAGATTGTAAAATAGATAAAAAGTCCTGCCCTCTTGAAGCTGATACTTGAGTAGGGTAAGACAAAACAAGACGAGTAAGTATGTGATATCTTAGAAAATTGAAGCAGGTTAGGGGGAGAGAGTGCTGGGTGGGGAGAGGTGGATGCGGAGGGATTTCCGTTTCAAACTGACTACTCAGATAAAGATTCTCTGACATGGTGATAATGTGAACAAGGACTTGACAGATGTGATGGGTATCTGGAAGAAGCCCTGTGGACACGTGGAAGATCACTCTAGGTAGAGGGAACATTACGTGCAAGGAGCATTCCTGTGATGGGGTCACACATCCTGTGATGGGGTCAGTGTGGCCGGTATGAGGGAGGAGCAAGAGGAGGCGGCAGTGAGGACGGAGAGAGATCCACAGAGGTGGGGGAGGTTGTTCCTTGTGGGCTGATTGTTAGAGCTTTGGCTTTTGCTCAGAGTGAGAAGACCCCATTGAAGGGTTTTGATCCAAGGAGTGACATGACCTGCTATGTTTTAGTAGAATAGCTCTGGATTGCTAGGTTAAATTGGGGGTTGGCGGGGGATTAAAATGGTGGTGGATGAGGTAGGATGTGGTCAGATTATGGACCACTCTGATCTATTTTGAAGATGGAGCTACAAGTGGATTAAATGTGAGGTGTGAGAAGAGAAGTATCAGATGTCTCTGATTGCCTGAGCAAAAGAATGTGTATTCTCTTGTTTCTATTCTCATTATATGAGGCCTGTTAATTGTGTTCAAATCTTTCATATTCTTACTAATTTTCATTAAGAAAAATATATTAAAATCTACTACTTCAATGATAGATTTTTTAGTTTTTCTTTTTTCTTCATATTTTTGGGGGAGGTAATTCTGTCAACTTTTTGTCTTAGATTTTGAGATGCTCCTGTTAGTTGCAAATAAGATAAGAATCATTACATTTTCATGAGTTTTTTATGATATTGTCTTATACAATCCTTGAAATCCTGTTTTGTCTGTTGCTAATAAATCCCTCCCCCCCACACTGCTCTTTTATATTTTGCACTTGGATAGTTTTTTTCCAGTCCTTTACTTCTAATATTTCTGTTACTTTATGTATTAGGTGTCTTTGTAAATAGCATCTAGCTGAATTTTTTTTTTATCCAGTCTGGAATCTCTCTTTTAACTGACAGTTTTAAGCTATTTACATTTATTAGAATGGTTTGATACTTTTATTTATATCTATCTTTTTTGATATGTTTTATTTACCATATATTTTCTTTGCTTCTTTTTTTAAAAATTCACATTGAATTTATCCCACTTAGTCATCACTATTATTTTCTAATATAAATAGCTTTCTTCACATCATTACTAGTACTCCTGCTCACCATTCTTTTTTTCCACTACCCTTTGCATCTCTTTATTTCTCTTTTTATTTGATTTTTTTCTTACCAAAGTACATCTCTTAATGGTTCCTTTAGTCTCATCTATTAGTTGTAAATACTCTCAAACTTTGCCTGAAAATGCCTTTATTTCCCCCTCTTCCATGAAAAATGGTCTTCCCTGGTGGCTCAGAGGGTAAAGCGTCTGCCTGCAATGTGGGAGACCCTGGTTTGATCCCTGGGCTGGGAAGACCCCCTGGAGAAGGAAATGACAACCCACTCCAGTATTCTTGCCTGGAGAATCCCATGGACAGAGGAGCCTGGTAGGCTACAGTCCATGGGGTTGCAAAGAATCAGACACGACTAAGCAACTTCTTTCTTTTCTTTCTTCCTTGAAAAATAGTATAATTAGAATTCTAGTTTGACAGTTACTTTTTCTCAACACTCCCTATTCTTGGGTTGCATTGTCTACAGCCAGGTCTGATTGCTGTTCTGTATTAATTGTTCTGCCCCTTCTTTCTTACTGTTTCAACAATTTTTTCTTCTTGGTATTTTGCAGTCTAGGTGTGGGTTTATTTTATTTTTTCCCAGGAGTCATTGTTCCTCCTGACTCTGTATAATCATAACTTCCATCAGTTCTAGAACATTCTCAACCATTCTCTCAATATTATCTCTTCCCATTCTTTTTATTCTCCCTTCCTTGGCTCCTGTTAGATGTATGTTGGGCCTTGTCATTTCCTCCTCCATATCTTTTAACTTTAATTTTATGTTTTCCATCTTTTTGTCTTTCTGGGCTCTATTCTAAGTAACTTCTTCAGCTGTTTTTCAGATTTACTAATTGTTTCCTCAGATGTGTTTGATCGGTTATCTCATCTATTAATATTATGATAATATTTACCTTCTATTCATTTCTTTTTCAAATCTGCCTATTGTTTTTTTTAGACCCTACTTAGGATTTCAAGTACATTATATATGTCTTGAGTTATTTTAAACATATATATTTTATACCCCCTTTTGTTCTAAAGTTCTTGCAGCGCTAATCCTCAAAATGAATGGTGAGTCTGTCCTTGTTTTTTGTAATTTTTTACTATGAACTCAGCTGTAGCAAGACTTGGTTTTTTTTTTTATGTAAATCCTGTGGAACCAAGGTTGTGAGAGTGACCCTTCAGACTGGGCAAGCATCCTGAAGGTATCACCAGCCAGAAACTAATTTTTGTGTTAATTCATCAGTTTAGGAGTTCTTGAACTCCAAATTTATGTGAGATGCAGCCCAAGCATTTCTGTTCTTTACCCAGTGGGGACTAAATGCTTTCTTGTCATCTCACTGTTGTGGCAGGAGGATTCTTTTCCTAATCTACCCTAATAGTCTTCAGTATCCCGATGGAGCCTCCTCTCATTAACCAAATCCAGGCAGAAGCCAAGTAAGAAAGGAGCTTACAAAAGTAGCCTTAGAGTTTGGCCTGTTTAGAGGTTGAGAATTTTCTAGAACTGATGAAAGATGTGACTCCACAGATTCAAGAATAACAATGACTTCTGGGAAAAAATAAACTCATACCTAGACTGCAAAACACCAAAGAGAAAAAAAAAATGTTGAAAATAGTAAGCAAGAAAGAGCAGAATAACTGCACAGGAACAGCAGTCAGACTTGACTGCACACAACTCAACCCAACAATAGGGAGTGTTAAGAAAAAATAACTGTCAAACTAGAATTTTAATTATACTATTCATGACAGGGGGGGAGATAAAGGCATTTTCAGGCAAAATTTGAAAGTATTTACCACTAATAGATGTGACTAAAGGAACCATTAAGAGATGTGCTTCAGTAAGACAAAAGTACAGAGCAGAGCAGGGGAAAGACGAGAAATGGGTCTGGAGATCACAAAATAGTCTTCCGACCTCCATGGGCAAAAGCACTGCTAAGTGTTATATTATAGACTGTGTCAGACACAGTCCCTAACCTCCACTGGGAGAGATGGCCATACGAACTGTATACAAATGAACTACAAGTCACGTTATGTGAGGTATTATAATATAGATGCAAACAGTATCACGGAAACATGAAGGAGAGGCAGTGTGGGAGCAAGTGGGACAGGGGATGGGAGAGGTTTCCCCAGAGTAGGATCATGTGAGTTGTACCCTGAAGGGGTAATGAGATGGCTTCTGTGTGGAGACGGGCTGTGGACAGAGCCCAGGACAGAAGCGGAAACAGCCAAGCCATGGCCAGTGTGTGCAGCTCATCATGAGGACTGAGCACAGGCCAGGGTGGCCAGAAGGTGGGCGGCATGCTCAGAGGCAGGCTGCTGCTGGATTCCGGAGACTCCAGAGCCTTGTGCTCCCCGCCGAGTTAGGACCTCATTCTGCAAAAAACAGCAGCCATTGGACATTTCCATCAGGGAGGAAACCTGATAAAAAAATGTAGCAGCTGGCTTGAGCTGTTAGATATAAATATAATGTTAGTCACAAATACAAGCCCATGTGTAATTTAAAAGTTTCCAGCAGCTACATTTTAAAAAGTAAAAAGAAACAGATGGAATTAATTTTAATAATTAATTTTACTTAACCCAGCATTATCCAAAATATTATCATTTCAATATGTAATTGGTGTAACAATTTCTGTACTGATGCATTATTTTACATTCCGGGATGTTTGTACTGGGTCTTTAAAGTCTGGTGTATATTTCACATTTATGGCACTTCTCTATTTGGACTGGCCAAGGTTCAAGTGCTGAGTAGCCATATGTTACTAATGGGTACTGTACTGGACAGTGCAGGTGTAGAGGATGGCAGAGGGGTGTATTCTATCCATAAACCCTAATTCCTCAGTTCTCGAAAGATTCACTCTCCACTCAAAACAGGGGGTTCTCTGGTCAAGTAAGTGTCTGAGTTCACTGAAACTGAATGTTTCTTTAGAGCAGGATTTCTCAGAGCCTTGGTATGTCCATGCACCTTGTGACCCCAGCAGAGAAAGGCATCTGTAGCTTTGCCCACACTCATTTGACCCTGCCAGGTCAGGAATGCCGGGAATACATTGTAGTGTTTGCTGGACTGGGGAAAGCAGAGAGCCTGGAGGCAGGCAGAAGCAGAAATGCAAAAGGACACAGCTGGAAGAGGAGAGTGACAGGGGCTGAGGGAGAGACTGGCGGGCTGGAAGCAGCAGCTCATCAGAGGTGTCAGGGCTGTGGGCAGGTACAGGAGGATGTGAGCTCCAGGGGTCTCTGGACTGGCAATGCTGAGTCGTCATTACCTTCACAAAAGCAGTGTCTTGCTGCTATATTTATTAATAAAATGGATAACCAACAAGGACCTACTGCATAGCACAGGGAACTCTGCTCAATGTTACCTGGCAGCCTGGATCGGAGAGGAGTTTGGAGGAGAATGGATACAATGTTTATGTATGACTGAGTCCCTGAAACTATCACAGTAGCACTGGCTCTTCTCCAATATAAAACAAAAAGTTAGAAAACAAAAGCAAAAAGCAGTGTCAGTGGAGCAGTGGGACAGAAGCCAGTGACTCTAAGTTGGAGAGGTGACAGAGAGAGCTGGGGCTGGGGGGAGTGAATGACAGACCCCTCTAGAGCCATTTGGCAGTGAGACCAGAGATGGGTGTCTGAGGATGGAGCAGCATTGAAGGAACGTGTGTGTTTGTTGTAAATATTGTGGTAAGAGGGACACATGACTGTGTTCATAGACTGGAGGGGCCACAGGACTGGAAGTGGAAGGGCGGAGAAGGGTCCTGCCAGAGACGGTAGGTTAGGGATTCTGGCTTCTAGAAAAAGTAGGATCCTCTTGGCCCCTGACACAGGCAGGAAGTTAAAGGGGCATCATGCCTGTATTTGTTTTTTTTCCCTGACGTCAGAGATAAGAGCATCTGAAAGTGATGGTAGGGGTCAGGTTAGAAATTTTGAGGATAAACATTTAAGAACCATAAGTAATGAAATGCACAAATGTCAGCTAGGATGTTAGTACAAGGATTGTCCCACATTCATCCTGATGAAGCTAACATCATGTATGTTCCAGCTTTAGAAACAATAAACTACCTGAGACTATTCCTCTTGTTCACAGACACTGAACAGACAGGCCGATGCTTGCAGGTTTTAACATAAATCATTCTTTCCTAAAGTGTGATATCCTGTTGGTGCCCAACACAATGGCATGCAAAAAGAGGGCCCAGGAAAACTCAACTTATGTTAATGGTTACATGTTTATGGTGGTGACTATTGGAAGAAACATAACCAGCACATCGAACCCATGACTTCCCTAGGTATTTAGCTCAAACGTGGACAAAAATGTTATCTAAGTAATAGTAGAGCTGGAATGTGAACATGGCAGAATATGAGTGACCAGGATTTGTAAACCACCAGCGAAGAGGTAGAGCAGCCTTAGAAACTGTTGCCATTGCATCTACCAGAGCCAGCTGGGTGGCGGGTGATCAGCAACACTGTCCCAGGCATCAGCCTCCTGGCTGCAGAGCCGGGGCAGGCAGGGTGATCAGCAACACTGTCCCAGGCATCAGCCTCCTGGCTGCAGAGCCGGGGCAGGCAGGGACCTGAGTTAGCCTTGCTTGTCCCCAGTTCTTGCTCATTCGTGCAGGTCTCCCTGGCAGAATAGGGTGAAACACAGTCCCCAGAAAAGCTTGAGAAGTTTGAGCATGACAGTGGTACTGTGCTCTCTTGGTACCACCAAACAGAACCTGCCTTAATTCAATTTTTGTTTGACTGTGGGAGTAATTTTTTTAAGCTGTCGGCAGCATGTGCAGAAAGTGGAATAACTGTCTTCACGAGAACTCTCTGTAAGGCCCAGTCTCTACAAAACACATAAACATTTCAAAGCAGTCAGAGAGAGAACCTCCTTTAAAAGCCTGGTCTGATCCTGGCCTTTTCCACCTCTGTGGCTTTGTGCAGTTGTCCCCGAGCAGGGCGTCTGCCTCGATCCAAACTCCGCCGTCTGCAGAGGCCCCTGGCAGCTGCCCCTGCTCCTGTGGCCTCACTCCCCAGACCTTCCTGCTGCCTTCCTGTCTCCCTCTCGGACATATACCGTGACTGCCCACTGCTGTCACTTGCGGGGCCCCTACCTGTTTTTTCTTTTTGTCTGATAAGCACTTTATGAGGCCTTTCCCCTCCTCCTGTGCGTAAGCCAAGCCTTCAGTTTCTAACCCCACGACTCTGAGATTAACATCACTTCAGTTTGACGGTGAGCTCAGCCTGTACACTGATCTGAAGTGAATGCGGTACTTCTCACCCTGACGCCAGGCGAGACTGCCCTGGGCTGCCCTCAAGCTCTGTGGCTGCAGGGTAGCCCGAACCACCATTCTTTGTTCCCTCAGTTTGAGGTAGTGTTCCTGCTGGGAACCGCTGGGTTCTGGGCACTTTAGGTTTCCTCACTGAGCACTTAACTTTGGGAATTCTAGAGAAATGTTTCTCAAACACTTTTTAAACAGCGGCTCACAATAAGAACTACATTTTACATCCACAAATACATACCTAACTGAAAATTTTCTCAGGACGATACTTACCAATCCTGTTTATGTGGTGCATGCTAAGTCACTTCAGTCGTGTCCAACTCTTTGCAACCCTGTGGACTGTAGCCCGCCAGGCTCCTCTGTCCATGGGATTCTCCAGGCAGGAATAGTGGAGTGGGTTTCGATGCTATCTTTCAGCAGATCTTCCTGACCCAGGGATCAAACCCATGTCTCTTATGTCTCCTGTATTGGCAGGCAGGTTCTTTACCATTGGCACCACCTGGGAAGCCCCCTGTATACATGGTAGCTTCAATTCATTTATTAATTTTGTTTTGTTAATGTTTAAAAAAATCAGTTGATAGAATGACTCACAAATGGCTCATGACCTGCAATTTGGAAAACACTGTTCTCAAGCATTTGATTCCTTTAATTATTACAATAGTTTGAAAATGTGTTGAGATGGCGAGAATAGCATAGGTTCTTCACAAACTCAGCACAGTTTATGGCCTCTTTGAGGCTGTTTCTGAAAATCCTTCAGTCTGTCATGACTTGCTTAGAAAGACATTCAAGCCACATTGAGCCGTTACAGGCATTGCTAATTTGCGGCTCTGGAGCGTGAGGGGCCGATGGCGAATCCAGTTTCCGCAGGTGTACACTGCTCTGCTCTCCCAGGCCCCAGGGCCCTTTGGCTGGCCATGGGATTCTTTGGAGGCAATATTTGTAAACTCAGCACATCCTGCCAGTAGATCTCTCTTTCCTTCCAGGAGAAGAAAATAATACTTTGAAACTCTACCCTGCTTTTCCACAGGGTGTGCTGATCTCCAAACACTGGACACCATGCAGCCGGTGGAAAGGAAGAGGCAGGGCTACATCCACGAGCTGATTGAGACGGAGGAGCGGTACGTGGATGACCTGCAGCTCGTTGTGGAGGTAAGGGCGCCAGGCTCTGCTGGCTTCTTACGGGGTGGGGGCTCGTACCGAGGTGTCGCCTTTGACAGTGAAGTCACCAGCAGCGACAGGCACTCTCACACCCTCAGAATGTTTCCTCTGCCTGTTGGAGGGGTCTTGACAGTCTCCAGTCACCTCTTGCTGTCAGATTAGGTCATTCAGAATGAGGAGAGAAGAGGCACTCGGTACCTCAGTCGGCTGTGAGGTGGCCCTGTCAGGAAGGACAAGGGTGCAGGGTGGGTGGGAAGGCGTGAAGCAAACGTGCCGCCTCAGACTTTTCTCTCACAAAGTCTGCACTGCCACTCTGACACCTGACATTTCTGATATTTTCATAAAGTTTAGTTGTTTCCAACGGAGTTGTGAGGCAGTGGGAGTGTTCCTCTAATGTTTGTATCAGTTTGGAAAACCACTCTGCCACCTCATAAGATCCTCTCAGGGGTGAGGCGTCAAGTCGGGGTCAGGGGTTTAGGGTGAAAAGTACTGTCCACAGGCAAGTGGACAGCATTCTCATCAGCACTCCCCCCCCAAGAGGACCCGGCCACCACATCCTCCTCTGCTCCTCTGTTGACTGAGGCTGACGCTAAGCCAGTCAACAGAAGGCATAAACAGTAATGCAAGTCAATCCACAGATGAAAGGACAGACAATCAGATGCTCTCCCTGTCCTTCCAGAGCACCTCAGAGCAGAGTGACCTTGTCTCCAGGTCTCTCTCCCATAGGAGCATCCAGACATCTTCCATCTGACTCTGAAACCATAGAGGTTTAGACATGTCAGTCCATAGACTTTTACCCGAGTTCTTGGACTCCAGGTTCAACTCAATGCTATAAATATCAGTTTAGAACAGTTTCAACAGAGTAATGTCACATGTATTTTGGAGAGATTACACCTGAGGAGAGGTGTCACAGATGATGTCACCATTTCCTTAAGGCTTTTAAAGTCGTTCCCTAGTTGTTTAGTGGAAACTAGCTTTGTGACCTTGAGGACGTCACTCTCAGCCTTCATTTCTTCATGGGTCAGTTGGGAATAATAATACCTGACTCAGCATGACCTACATCATCATCAGTGAAGTTAACTGAGAAACCTACACACACATGTGCATGTATGCACACACACATATGCATGTGTGTGTGCATATCAGAACTTTGTGAAACCTTAAGTTCTGTGGGTTACCAGTGTAAAGAGTTATCACATCCCCTTTGGTCAGCCAGCCTCTGAAATCCACATGTGCTTGGTGGTCAGTCTTGGGGCTGAGTTAAGGCATCGCTGTTTCTTTTGCTGCACTTCTCACTAACTGCTTCCAGACGCCTGTGGTGCAGTCTGACAACACTCCTGCTCCCTCAGTTCTGCAGGCCCTCCTGATGTGGGGTGCTTTATGCCCACAGTTTAATTAACCTGTGTAAGACCCCTAGGAGGTGGATATGAGACTCTCGTTGATGGGACTGCTGGATTCAGTCCTCAGAATCAGCCCTGATAGGTGCTGAAATAGCAAAACGTAGGGAAATTTTACAATTTAAAATTCAACAGTCTGTGTATGTTATATAAAAGTACCTTGCTCTTCCTGGTTTCCATGTACAAAGATACCATTTCCTTTAGACCACACAGGCTGTGTACTGCCCTAGAGCTGACTTCCTTTTCTTGTTCTGAATCTAGGTTTTTCAGAAACGAATGACAGAGCCAGGTTTTCTCACTGAAGGAGAAATGGCCTTGATCTTTGTTAACTGGAAGGAGCTCATCATGGCTAACACGAAGCTGCTGAAGTGAGTCGTGAGCACTGCCTTTGGTGGCAGCGGCCACCCCAGCCCTGGGACCAAGAGTCCCACCTCACTCCCTGCAACTGAGCTGCTTAAAGAACTTCTACTGCTTTCCACTCCCTCAGGCTTTCTATTATTATTTTATGAAATGCTAACTGTAAAGTATATCATTATTGAAACAAAATATAACAAAATATTTGATTAAGTAAAGAAAAAATGAAGTCATTAAACAATATATTAACATATGATTCCAAACCATCCTTGACTCTGTATCAGCTAGAGTCAGGAGAGAAGCCACAGCTTATGACCCAGACATAAGCAGCTGGACTGGCAGTCCTCTAAGCCCAGTGTGAAATTCCGTCCCTTCCGCCCACAAGGACAGGCTCCAGGGGAGCTCTGAGCCATCCCACCCTCGATGCTTCTCCCCGATCCATGAGCTTTAGCAGCTCTCTGGGCACAATATCCACCGCCACCTTCACCTCCACACTCTGCCTCTGCGGACTCTTGCTCCCATATTTCTCCTGCAGAGAAGAGAAATTTCTTTCTTCTTGGTTCAGTTTAAAACAAGTTAGAAAACTTTCAAAAGAAACTTTGCTAAGAAACTAAGCTGAAACCAAAACAGTTCCAAAGACCAAGGAACACCCAAGCGCAGTCTTCATTTTCTTCTTCTTTGCTCACAGTTCACCCAGGTTGGCTGGGCAGGCAGAGCTTTAGGTCCTAACTGCCTGCTCCTCCCGACTTTTTCCTCATGGTGCTAGAGATCTTTAGGTAACTCGCTGGCCATTATTATTGCTAGTCTCCCAAGATATTCACTGTTCATTGGCGACGGACACTCAGTTAAATAAGAAGTGAGAAAAAGTGTGTTGGTTTCAGGGCGCTGCGGGTGCGGAAGAAGACCGGGGGTGAGAAGATGCCCGTGCACATGATTGGGGACATCCTGGCCGCTGAGCTGTCCCACATGCAGGCCTACATCCGCTTCTGCAGCTGTCAGCTTAATGGAGCAGCCCTGTTACAGCAGAAGACAGACGAACACACAGACTTCAAAGAATTTTTAAAGGTAACTCCATCCCGGGAATGTAGGCAGGCCAGCCCTGTTCTGAGCCAGGAGGCAGAGGCATGTGGAGGCCTCTGGGAGGCCTCAAGAGTAGAGACGGGTATGACCATCACTTTCTGTGTGTGCTTAGTCGCTTTAGTTGTGTCTGCCTCTTTGCAGCCTCATGGACTGTCGCCCACCAGGCTCCTCTGTCCATGGAGGGAAACACAAATATGGCAGAGAATTTTCTGATTGCTTTGAGTTGCCTTTCCTGTTGAATTTAATTTTTTCTTGGCTCTGGGACCATTATTTTGCCCATCTTAAATAGCAGTGTTTTTTTAAGCCTACTTAATGTAAATCAGCTACTTTCTACTCCAAAAAGCATCCAGAATGTCACTTTCTTAATTTTGTAAATTGTTTTTATTTTTGTACCTGTCTTATTCAAAGGAAGAATATAAAATAGCTTACATAACCAAATTGGATCATTCCAGGAGGCAACACAATATCATGCTTGTAATAAGACAGACTTCCAACTGTGTGGGCTGAAATCCCAGCCCCAACACAGTTCACTATGGAACTGGGGCTAGTTTCCTAACACTTGGCACCTTCAGTCCCTTCATCTGTAACCTGGAGATAATCAGATATTACTTTTAAAATACTTTAGCACAGAGACCAGCACATAATAAGCATTCAGTAAATGCTAATGTTACTTATTTATCTTACTATGATCTCAGGAATGCAAAAATGGTTCAATATAAAGCACTGAGGACAGAACCCTTCAATTGGTGGGAGGCAAGGGGTTGCCTAGAAATGAACTAGAAGAAGCATAGAAAGAAACCCAACATCACAGAAACAAACATTAATCAGAATAATTAGATAAATGTAGAATTATGAGTATATGTGAATGTTTTAAAATTATCAATTGTAGTATTAAATATAGGACATTTAGCTTCTCAGTTCAGTTCAGTCGCTCAGTCGTGTCCGACTCTTCGTGACCCATGGACTGCAGCACACCAGGCCTCCCTGTCTCACAAACTCCCAGAGTTTACTCAGACTCATGTCCATTGAGTTGGTGATGCCATCCAACCATCTCATCCTCTGTCATCCCCTTCTCCTCCCGCCTTCAGTCTTTCCTAGCATCAGGGTCTTTTCAAATGAGTCATTTCTTCCAATCAGGTGGCCAAAGTATTGGAGTTTCAGCTTCAGCATCAGTCCTTCCAGTGAATATTCAGGACTGATTTCCTTTAGGATGGACTGGTTGGATCTCCTTGCTGTCCAAATCATAGTAAAAGATTTAATTTTTTTTTCAAATAGTAATAAAAGTAGCAGTGTAAATAGGACATCAGTATCACCACGATTGTAACAGTAGCAAAAATAAAAAGTGTTTAGTCTCTAAATGAAAGGGATGGTGTTGATTACATTAAAAGTAGATCTAACAAGCTGTGTTCTAAAATGGTGCTTTTTAAAAACACTCAGAAGATATCAAAATAAAGAGCATGAAGATGTTTATCTTAGAAACATAGAATATCCAAAAACAGAAGGAGGGGGCGATTTTTTAAAGTGGGGAATAATTAGGTAAATTATAGTAAATGTGTTACTTTTCAGTTGTTAAAAATGAACATCCTAGAGTACTAGCTCTCTGTTAGATCCTGTACTACTCGTAGGTGTAGAATCAAATAAATGTGGTCCTTGGCCTCCTAGAGTTTACAGTCTGAATGGGAGGTCATAGAGACACTCAAACATGGTACCTCTACCTTTGTTACCAGATATGGCATGATGATAAAGAAAGCCATAGGGGCTTGAAAAGGATCACGGGAAGGGAGAGGAGACCCTGGAGTGGAAGAGGCTAATCTGAGTCTTCAGAGATGAGTGTGAATTAGCCAAGTGAAGAAAAAGCACTAGAACAGTGTCAGCCTGACTCAGCTAGGTGCTCAGTAAATGGTATTGTCATTGATGAAGCCCAGCGATGAGCAGCCAGAGGTGGGGGAGATCAAGAGCTGCTTAGAAGACAGACTGGAGTCAGTGGTGACTCCTAGGTGTGTGGGGAGGAGGTGGGTGGGTGCAGAACGATGCTACCAAGTCCGGTAGGAGTAGAGGTAGATGGTGATGCTTTTATGACAGAAGACGAGGACTTCACCTTGAGGTGTGTTGAGGTATTGAGGTGCCTTTGGAACATCAGATGAAAAGGAGAATAATTCGGCTCCATTGATGGTCTGGGTTACACTGTGGGACTCAGTTGTGGGAGACTGTGGGGAAAGAAGAAAGGAGTGAGGAAGACTGAGGTCAGTGGACTGGGAAGACAGCTGAGAGAGCATGGTCCTTGAAGTAACAGAGGGAAGGCTCACACAGCCTGTCAAATCCACCTTAAGAAAGAACTGAAAGTATTCGCGGGGTCTGGCTCATGAGGTGGGATATTCCTACTGTTAAATTGATGGGTATCATTTTGGATCCTGAGTTTTTAAAAGAAATTCAAAATCTGAAAGATGTCAAAGTGAGGAGTAGTTCCAGTGTTCCCTCGCTTTTCTTAGCCTCTGATTTCCTCATGAGCCTCTCAATTATTTTGCAGAAGTTGGCATCTGACCCTCGGTGTAAAGGGATGCCCCTTTCCAGCTTCCTGCTGAAGCCCATGCAGAGGATCACCCGCTACCCACTCCTCATCAGAAGTGTGAGTGTCCAGTGGGGAGAAGCAGGGTCCTTCGAGGCTGACGGTTAGGGAGCCTCCAAGCACGCCAGCCGCCTGCCACATGGTCTGACTCCATGTCTGATGCACCAGGCACCGAGAGAGAGAGAGAGCGTGTGTGTGTGTGTGCGCCCCCACAGACACATACACATGTAGTCTGAAGGGATAAATCCTGGACATGGGCAAATAAAAGACATATCCAGGGTCATTTGGGTTACCTGTCCTCCCCCTTCCCAGGAAGCTTCTGGCCTCTCAGGGTCATGAGTGTATATTGTCTAGACAGAACAACACCCTCTAGGTCTCCAGCTGTGGAGCCCATCTTGAGTCCCTTGTTAGTTCCACAACCTTGGGGTCCAGTCTTCCCCCTGAGATCTGAAGTCATCTGCCAACTAAATGCCTAACCTGGACATCCCAGGAGTCTCCAACTCAGTGTCCTAGACACGTCCCCTCACTGAGGTCCCCACCTCAGCTTGCTGACCACACAGTCCCTCTAAAATTCCATTCACCTTTTTGACACCATGTGGGCCTCTTGAGCCAATAAACCATCTAAGGAGAAGGCAGACCTTCAAAGGATTATTCCACAAGTAATCATTGAGGTAATTTCAGTCATCTTACAAAGAAACACAGTAGAAATAATATAAGACTGTTGCTTTTATTATGTCTTGACCACCACTCTGTAAGCCATGTTAGACCCTATCAGAACTAATTAGCCACATCAAAACTAATACAGAACTAATGTCACAGTTCTGATACCAGACAGACCCATTAATACACATTAATCCACAGTTAATCCCTTACCTGAAATATTTGGGGCCAGATGTTTTTCAGAATACAGAATATAATTCAAATGCTGTGTATTACATGATACCCCAGCAAAGCCTGGGCAGCACTGATAACTAACATGTTCAGAGTCTGAAGGGAAGTTAATGAATAATCATTAGACATAGACTTAATTCGTACATCTCTTCAGTTTAAGTCAGGTTTTGCCATCAAATGAGTAATGAAAAAAGCATTAGGCTTTCAGAGTTTTTCACATTTTGTGATTATGAATGAGGGACCATGAACCCAGGAAGCCAGACAACAGTGGTCTACTGGTGGGCCAGCCCATTTCCAAGCAACCACACAAAGATGCATTCTCTATCCTTTTACCTTCAGGAATGTAGAGTCACTTCAGAATGAGATGAGTGCATTTTCCTACATGCTGACATCATTGTTTTATTGTTTTATCCTGTGGTAGGGGATTCACTGCTTTCAGCAGATTTTTCAGAAAGATCAGTGACCCCAAAAATATAATGAATGGTTGCAGCAAATTAACACACTTATCAAAGGTGCAGCCAGTTTATACTGGAGAGTTCACCTGGATTACTGGGAGGAAGTGGGGAGGCACCCTTACACCTCCCCCAGACCCAGCCAGAGAGCCAGCAGAGACCCGCAGTGCAGGGCACTTGGTCCATGTAGTACTTGGCCCACCCTCTTGTCCCTGAGTCACCTGTCTCCCCAAGAACTCATGGGCCCCTGAGCCTCTCGAGGGTGAACAACTGTCTTGCTCACTGTTGTATTCCCAGCACCCAGCACCTGGGCTGGTGGGGCAGGTGGAAGACATAAGACATCCCACATGACAGAGCCCCTCTCCTCCAGATTCTGGAGAACACCCCAGAGAATCACGTAGACCACTCCTCTCTGAAGCTGGCCCTCGAGCGGGCAGAGGAGCTCTGCTCTCAAGTGAATGAAGGCGTTCGGGAGAAGGAAAATTCAGACCGGCTGGAGTGGATCCAGACACACGTGCAGTGCGACGGGCTCGCGGAGGTGAGGGCTACGGGCCTGAGCTGGGTGCCGCCCGGCAAGCTCTGGGTGGGGAACCAGGTTCATGCCTTCTCCCAGTGTAGACAGTCTACGCCTCAGCTCAGCCCATACAGACTCAGCATCCTGCCCACTTCTTGGGTTGTCATTGTCCTTTCTCATAGAGAGATTTATGTTTTGCGTTCTTTGAATTCAGCTGGTACAATCAGTGTTCTGTGGGTTTCTAAGTAATCTTTTTCACTGTGCCAGTCTGAACTCTGAAGAGAAATAAATGTAAGGAGCTTCTGTGTGAAGGTAAATGATTACAGCCACATTCCCACTGGAGAGGTCTGCCGCCCCTCCCTCAGGCCCAGGACCTTGCCAGGGGTGCTTGGACTTGCAAAGTGACACCTTCTTCTCTCTTTAAGCAACTTGTTTTCAACTCCCTCACCAACTGCCTGGGGCCCCGGAAGCTCCTGCACAGCGGAAAGCTGTACAAGACCAAGAGCAACAAGGAGCTGCACGGGTTCCTCTTCAACGACTTCCTGCTTCTCACCTACATGGTCAAGCAGTTCGCGGTCTCCTCGGCCTCGGAGAAGCTTTTCAGCTCGAAGTCCAACGCTCAGTTCAAGATGTATAAGACGGTAAGTGTCCTGGCAGTAGCATCAGGCACATAATGAGGTGTTTCCTCTCCCTTCAGGGCCTACTTTCTTCCTGGCCTGGGCCCTTCCCATCCTCAGGGGACTCTTCACCCACCTCCAGATAGCTCACGCCTCCATGTCATTCCCAGGGAGGAAGCCAAGAGTGGCTGGGCCTTCACCGCCCTCTGACAGCCTCAGTAGATCCCAGCTGTGGATTCCAGCTTCTTCCCCAGCAAACACAACGGGCAGTCCCGCCTCCGTCCACATTCAGCATCGGGTCTCTCTGAGAAACCGAGGCTGACGCAAAGGGCCGAGTATCAGGGCCTGTGGAGAGACCCTGTCACGTGAGCGGTCACAGACACTCTGTGCTCCTGTCCCCACTTTAGTAACAGCTGGTAACCCCAGATATTTACTTTCCTGAAACAGGAGGCAGTTTCTTTTCTCCTGGGTAAAATACTCTGGAAGCTAGAGCCCTCTCCACTGCTCAGCAAGACTCTTCAGAACAGACAAGGCTCTGGATATAGGTGGGTGGAGGGTTCCGACCCATTTCACAGCCTGTGTTTTGGCCCTTATTCTTTCAGCCCATTTTCCTGAATGAAGCCTTGGTGAAACTGCCCACAGACCCTTCCAGCGATGAGCCTGTCTTCCACATCTCTCACATTGACCGGGTCTACACCCTTCGAACAGACAACATTAACGAGAGGTCCGTCTCGACCACATGTGTGACCTGCCTTGAGGCCCAGGAGAAAGCCTGACCTCTCCCCCTGCCATAACCCACCTCCAGTCTGTACTCCCACCCTACTAATCCCCGCCTCCGCCAATCCCACTGGCAGGCCTGGGTTTAGACAGCCTGGTGAACACAAACACCTCTAAGGCTTCTCTGCTTCCCGTCTGTCCTGGGTCTTCTGAAGGGGGAGACCAACGCCTCACTTCCTGCCGCGACCCTTTAGGGGCAGCCTGTGCTCCCTCGCCTGCTGAGGCCCTCCTTTCCCGTCCTGGCACCACACAGGCCCCTGCACTACGGCCGGGACTCTGCCCTCCCCCACTGCCCTCTGCTGGGAGCCTTCCTCCCTCCCTGCCCAGCCAGCCGCGTGCCCTCCCCTCTGGTTGCAGCTCCTCCTCTGCGGGACCAGAGCCCGTCATTCGCCATGCTCAGCCATCACTGCGTCTTCCATCTCCATGCGCCCAGCACCTGACAAGTGCCTGGTGCCACCAAGAACTGTCTAGAAATTCTCAGCTTGATCCTCAATGAGCAAACGAGCCCTTCAGTTGAATTCACGCTAGGTCTAGGGTTAGGAAGCTCTCAGAGACGAGTGTGGAGCTCTGGGGCTTCCAGTGACCCTGAGGGAGGTGTGTGAGGGCTGCGCTCTGCTTCTCCTCCAGGACGGCCTGGGTCCAGAAGATCAAGGCGGCATCTGAGCAGTACATCGACACGGAGAAGAAGAAGCGGGAGAAGGCCTATCAAGGTAGTCGGTGGTGCCCTGGAGGGCTGCAGTTCGCCACGCCAGGGTGCCCTGGGGACAGGGTGGGGTCCCAACTTCAGAGCCCAGGCTGCAGAGAGGGGCTAAACAGGGACAGCCTGAAAGACCAGGCTTGCTGCCCACTACGTCCTCCACAGCCATTTCAAAACTCCTGGGGGCCTCCTGAGCCCCGCCACTGCCTACTACACAGATGGGGGTTGTCCCGCACAAGCCCCGGGATGCCCCTGTGGCACAGAGTCTCTGCCCCTCCTCCCTGCATACTTATTCTTCACTTCTGTTTTCAGGCAGAAGGGTCTGACCTTCACATAACCAGCCCCACTTCCTCTTGGTCCCTTTTGCTCCATCAGACTTCACCTCTGTGAAGATTCCCATCAGCTCCTCCACACCCTGCTCCTCCTCCCTGGCCCAGCCTGTACTCCGGCCCCTCCTGGGGACCCACCCATCCTCCCTTCCCCGACACTGGGTTGGGGACCTTGAGTCTCCCCCTCTCCCTCAACTTGCTGTCCCCTCACCCTGTGCACGCAGCCTGCTCATGTGACCAGTGACCACCCCCCACCCACGACAGCAGGAAATTGGTCCCTCGGTCCCCGGGCCCCCATGACACCCCAGAGGCTCCTCCCAGCACTGCCTTCTTTCTTCCTCTCCCTCCTAGCCCTGCTTCCTTCCCCTGTACCCCGTGAGTCCTGCCCTGGCTCTGAGCCTCCCCAGCTCACGTCACCATGCTTCTGTGGTGGTTTCAGTGGCTGCAGCCAGCCTGCTCTCTCCAGCCCATGCTCTCCGGACACGCCTGCTGCACCCCTCCCATGGGATTAATTCACCACCACCACCCCCCGAAGTAGCTCCTCCAGAGACATTCAGGGGACAGCTCTTGTCCTCGGCCGTGCACTGGAAACGTGTCCCCTGACATCCCCCTCCCCCAGGCCTCTCTAGTCAGCTGCCAAGTCCCACACGTCCTCTCTATGGTTCTCTGTCTGGTCTTGTCCTCATGGTGGCGGAGCCCTGGTAAGACCCCCAGTCTCCCACCAGGCTGTGGCGCGAGGCCCTTCCCTGACCAGTCCTCCCACTTGTGTTCCTGGCTGCTGGAGTTGCAGCTCTTTATGCTTTTTTATTCAGGTTTCCCTTATTTTGTTACATACTCCTGAAAGGTATGTGTAAATTGGCTTCTGCTAACTGAATCCTATTTTAATGGTACTTTAAAGTCTTGCTATTGAAAAATCAATGATTGAAGCTTTTCAGAAAGCATATAATCTCTTAATTGGTGAAAAATAAATCAAGTTTTTCTTTATTTTGCTTCATAGCAATATCTGTACGTACATTTATGCACTCTCCACGTGTTCAATTCTTAGACATTTATTGATTACTTACTCTGTGCCAGGCCCTGTGCTAGGCTTAACCGAGTCTGCAAATGAATACGGCCCAGCCCGCCTTCAAGGAGACTAAATGCAAGGGCCTCCTGGGCGGGAGGGCACACACAGGGGGTGAGTCGCTTCTCACAGAGAAAGTTCTACTTGCCCTGAATTTTGAAAAGTCATGAGCTCACCAAGCAGCTTTCCTTTAGTTTTTAAACCCCTAGGAGCAAACCCAGCTTAACTATCTTTACATTTACCAAGAAAATCTGAGTTCACTAACTCATTTCTCCCCATATTAAAAGTGTTTTTGAGTACCTCCTTAAACAGAATAAGGTCTTAAGTAAAAGTTATAAGCTAAAGTGTTTACATGTAATTGGAATTATGATGAGTGGTTAAGAAAGTAGACTTTGGTGTCTGACGTTTTAAGTTTTAAGACGTCATTTAGAGACTCTGTGACATAAACATGTTACAGTCATTTCTAAGACTCCGTTTCCTCATATATGACAATGGCAGTTATAAAGAGCTACCTTGTAGAGTAAACATTGCAGTTTAAATAATATAACTTATTTAAATGCCTAACACAAAGTAAGTATCCAATAAATGGTAGCTGCTTCTAAGTGCTGAATAAATATAATATGATCTTATGAATATCACTACTTGCCAGGCAGTTGAGGGGTTAACACAAGGATGAATTTAAAAAACCTGCACTCCACCATGGCCTCTGGAAGAGGGAATGGACTGACCCAGAATTGCAAACCGGGCAGCCTATATGATACACGATGAGCCTGGACCTGTGTGTTTAAGAGTGTGTAGGCTGCCCACGGGCAGAGATGGCCGCCAGGTGCCCTAGCAGGTGACACAGCCTGGGCGGAGGCCCAGAGCAACCCCATGCTGGCCTGCCAGTTCTGGCTCAGGTGGCAGGCATGGCTGGGGAGTGCTGGGGCTGGTTAGAAAGGCAGACTGTATCTACAGCTTAGCGCCATAGCTACACTGTCTGTGTTCTCAGAGAAGAAATTAATGTCACTCATCTTCCTCTTTTGTAGCTCGCTCTCAGAAGTCTTCAGGCATCGGGCGTCTGATGGTGCATGTCATTGAAGCTACAGAACTGAAAGCCTGTAAACCAAACGGTAAATGCTTCTTTCATTCAACAGATGTGGTAACAAACCCGCTCTTTGCTGATGACTCTTCTGTACACTGAATAATGGGACACTTTTTAAAAGTCAGTATTTCCAGTGCCACTAAAATGGTTATTGGGCCAAAATTATTCTTCCTCTATTTTCCCAGAGGGTATTGATGCCTCCTTCCTTGGTGCTTCTGAGTGGAGAAAGCAGGAAGCAGGGTGCACTGACACCTGCTCGTGGGGAGTGGCCCTGCTCAAGCCCACACAGTTGGTTCCTCCCCAAGTTTATGATGCTCTCAGCATTGGGAATGGAGACCACAGGCCATGGTCTATAGAGAAACACCATACCCGCTTCTGCTCGAGGAAGACCCGTTCATCACATGCCACATGTTTTGTTTGTTTTCATTCAGGAAAGAGCAATCCGTACTGTGAAATCAGCATGGGCTCCCAGAGCTACACCACTAGAACCCTCCAGGACACACTAAATCCCAAATGGAATTTTAACTGCCAGTTCTTCATTAAGGACCTCTATCAGGATGTGCTGTGTCTTACTATGTTCGACAGAGATCAGTTTTCACCAGACGGTAAAGTATAACTCAGGGAGGGGTATGAAGGTCCCCACACACGAGGATCCGGGGTCTGGAATGCCTAAGGGCAGTGATACAGCCCATGGCCCTCAGAGCTCTCAGTGGCCACAGGTGGGGCCCCTTCTCAGGGGCAAGGGGTGCGTGGCCTCAGGTGTGTGTCAAGTCTCCCACCCTGTCACCCCTGCTTACCTAATGGAAACGCTGTGCTCCTGGCACCTGCTGAACGGGTGAGACACTCCCTGACCAACGAGGCTTGGGGTCCCCAGAGGCAGCTTCCTTCACACAGACCCCTTGTTCTGCACTTATCCATCCACTCAGTTTCCAACAGCCATTAACCAAAAGGAGTTACTTGTTTTGGATGCAAATATTTTATGAATCCTGCTTCAGACACTCCTCCCGGGATAGTTTTTTTAACAGTTTTTTAAAGAAGACTTTTGACACTCTTGTCTGTTCACTAGATTTCCTGGGTCGCACTGAAGTTCCAGTGGCAAAAATTCGAACAGAACAGGAAAGCAAAGGCCCTACAACCCGCCGACTCCTGCTGCACGAGGTCCCCACCGGGGAGGTCTGGGTCCGCTTTGACCTGCAGCTTTTTGAGCAGAAAACTCTCCTGTAGGGGCCTCAGGGATCTGCCCACTGGGCTGGGGCCAGAGAAGACAAGCGGTGCTGCCCCTGAGCCGGAGGAGCGTCACGCAGCTTCATCCATCACAAGGCCGTGCGCGCTGGGGCCTCTGTTTTACTGCACACTAAATTGCTCGCAATCTATGCAAACACGGTCTTTCCTAGAAATAAACCAAACCCCATAGCACAGTGCCTTGTATTAGTGTTAACATGTTCGGCTGTGTTTGGATGCCAAGGTTTCCATTTTCAGGGCTATACAAAGTATTATGTGGAAATGAGGCATCAGACCACCAGACGTTACCACTTGGTTGAATGTGTCCACTGTGGGTGGTTTGGGTGACGCTGTAACCATTCCACACCGTGTGGCCCCCGCTGGGTCATAGCCACTCAGGAGGAGAAGGACTGGAAAGAAATGCTGCAGCCTCAGCCTGGGAACAGCCTGCAATGGAAACAGTGTCCACTCGTGCACTGACTGGAATAGAAACTTGAGCATTTTATTCCTGACTAGATGTTATCATTCTCTGCTGAGACAATATAGTTTGAAATCTAAGGGAGAAAGCTTGATCTACTTTAAATACTGTGAACTCTTAATGAGGCGGAAAATATTTTTCAACTTTAACTTTCTGAAGTATAAATTATTTATGTAAATCCCTTGTTTTGCATTATGTCATAGGACATGCATCTTTAAGCTTTATCATTGCCAATATGTACAGAAAGAGAATAAAAATATAAGTTTATGAATGTAGCTTCAAAGCCTGACTGATTTTCTGTCAATGTGAAAGGCCTTTTTAAAAGGTGATTTCAGGGACTGCTTGTAACGAAACCAAATTTCCTTTCTGCAACAGTAAGAAACATCCAGGACAGAATGTGCAGAGGGAACAGGCAGGAGCCCCAGAGCCTCGCCTTGGCTGCCACTGACTTACTCTGTGACTCTGGTCAACATACCTACTGTTTCTAGGGTTTGGTTTCTTTGACAGCTGAGTCTCTAGGAGCTACACTGTCCCCTTTTAATCTCCTCTGCTTGCCTTGCTGAGTAGAAACCTCAGGGGGAACTCAGCTGTGAAGGGAATGCACAAGTATTAAGGATCATCAGCAGGCCCGTCCAGCTCCAAAGCACCTCTCTCTCCCCCTGCTCCCCATCCTATTGGAGCCACATCCACAGCCATTTACTTGGCTTCTGGATTCTGAAGTGTAAAATCTGTCCTGAACATTGATAACAAAGAAGCCCTTATACATTAAATCCCTGGGTTACTGACTACAGCCGGGAAAAGAGCTGCCTTTTGGAAGGAGTCACGCGGGGCTGCAGGAGCCCTGCCTGATTTCTCAGGGAGCATGTCTTCTCAGGCAGCTGAAAGAGAGAAAGGATTCAGATGTGCCTCCATCATAGCCCCTGTTTTCTGCCTAAACGTAATCACGGACAAAGAAAAACTGGACAACATAATTCAGAATATTCAAGTGAAAAAAAATCCATCATTCCAGTAGTGATCCTGGGCACTGATTGGCTAAAAGAAGTATGCCCCAGTGTCAAAGGAAGAGACACTCAGTACCTGAACCCAGACAACTGGTTGTGTTGCTTACTTTAGGGAAAGCTGGGCTGGTAAGGCTCAGCCACACCGAGCAAAGCAAACTGCTGATCTTTACAGGGTTCTGGGAGTCGAGCGTGTTGGATCAGAAGGCAGGTGTGGGTTGATATCCAGCCGACTTTTAAATCTTAAGGCTGCCACTGATGGGTCAGGCAGCTGTAAAAGCTGTGACCACAGCTATAGGATAATTCTATACCTGGGACTATGGGATTTTATCACTGTGATGAACTGTGACTGGTGCCATGTTCTTGTCAGATTTAGGACACAGAAGCCTGCAGGAGGTAAGTCAGACGACTATGACATCACAGAAGAATAGTTAATGTCAGTACTTCCAGCAACTCCAGTCGCCCCTGTTGACCAAGAAACACAGCTCTGCTCCTTAAGAAATCACGTTCTCGCCTGATAAAAAGGAGCCTGATTTTCTGAAAGGTGAGGAAGGGAGGGTGCACCCTGAGATTACCTACACTTCCGGGGAAGGACTGGGCACACACTGGAGGAGTGCCCAGCAAGCCCCTCCTGTGCCCTTTGGGATCACGGTACCCTGCAGAAGAGTGGGATAGCTGCGCCCTCTGAAAGGGGACCCAGGTTCTGAGCAGCCTGATTGACATCACACAGTCCAAGTGGCTGCAAGGACAGCGTGTGCCCTGGGGAATGTGTGTGTGCTTTGGCACCTGAGGGACTAGACCTGGGCTAGAGAACACTGCCACCTTCAAACTGTGCAGCTGACCTTGAGCAAGTTACTGAACCTCTGAACTTCACGTAATGGGTATTACCTTGCTGGGAAAACTTTTAAATGCATACAAAGTACACAGTTCCTGATTCACAACCAGAGCTCGATAAACTGTAACTGTTATTAGTTGGATATTCCTTGCAATATTCCACTTCTGGAGAGAAGAAATGTTGGCAGCATTTTAGCTGCAGATACTGCAAACCATTTATTACAAATGGCCTCTTGTGGGGCACGGTTCCCGGTTGCCTCACCTGTCTCCCAGCTGCAGGGCAGCCAGGTGCTGCCCCAGGACCTCTGCGGTCATCACTCTTCTGTCCACAGGCTGTGACCTGCACCTCTGCTGGCCCTCTCCTGCTGCCCAGGAGCGGGGTCTGTGCTGTCCAGTTCCTAAAGCCTGTGGGAGAAGAGTTGGGTGAGGGGTGGGGAAGGACAGGAAGGAATTTCCTGGCCCATCCCAGCTGACATCTTCCAGGCAGCTTTGGGGGATAGGCGGAGCTCTCAGCTGTGCCCTGGGGCTGTGAGCTCTGGGCAGGAAATCTGCACACGGAACTCCCCTTCCTGTCTATGCCTTTTATATATCTTATCTATCACTTTGCCCTAATTTTTTAAGTATAAATTTCATTTCAAAAGATTCCCACCTATTGCGACTAAAATATGGAGAACAAAAATCTGGTCTAGTTTGGATGTAATAAGTAGTAAATGGTAGGAAAATGAAAGGAGAGCAAAAACTCAGAAAAAAAGAGCTGAGGAAACCTTAGAGGGTGGATCCCCTCTGAGCAGGTGGTCTCTCACCTTATGAAGGGCACAGTCTGTCCCCAGACAGTGGGGTCCAGGGCCCCACAACCTGCCCCTTTTCTGAGTGTCTTCGCCCAAGGCTGTCCTGTGGAAGGAGGCCCATCTCTGCAACAGAACTGAGCTCGAGGAGACCCCACCACTTCCTCTGCGTGAAATAGGCCCTCCCTGCCACCTCTTTTTCACCCCCTTCTTTGGCCACCGCCTGCTCCGCCCTTGGAGTCTCTCTGAGAGGGAGGGGTCTGTCAGTGATCTCTGGCGGGTGTTACACAACTGTACCATCCCCACCGCCTGCACCACCCCCGCAGTCTCTGCTCACCAGGCCCTTCTCATGCCTTTTACTCTCCTGGCTGATCTTCGAGGAATAAAACCGCCTTTCAAAAACAGTTGGATTTACGTCACTAGTCGTTTTCACTTTATAAGTTGGAAATTTCTCTTCTGCACAGACAAGCTTTTCAGGACTGTAAAGAATAGTAGAAGAAAATGATCTCAATTCAGTATAAATAGAATTGTACCATTCAATAATTGTCTGAAAATTAAGTTAGTGAACTCAGCACTCACTTTATGAAAATGAGAGACTAAGAAAACATCACTTGGTGGCTGTCGATCAGTCTGCCCCCTACCCCCACCCCTGCCGGCTCCATCCTTAGGCAGTGAATCATGTGACCTGCGGCTGTAGCTGAGGCCTGAGACCCAGAGCCTCAGGCCCTAGAGTTGTAACTGGGACAGAGGAGCTCCAGGCGACCTCAGAGGGCTCAAACCAGAAAGGCAGAACCAGGGCATCCATTTTCCAGCACATGCACAAGAAAGCAGAGAAAGAGAAACGAAGCAGGTTCACAAAGAGAAGCTATGATAGATGCCACACATCCATCATCCATCAAGTCCCAGAGAGGCAAGGAGTGACTGTGGTACCTTATGCAGCCTGGCTATCTTTCTGACTGCCGTGGTCTGACTGTTTATGTCCGCTCACAATTTATATGTTGAAATCCCACCCCCAAAGTGATGGTATTAGGATGTGGGGCCTTTGGGAGGTGATTAGGTCATGAGGGCAGAGCCCTCCTGAATGGGATTAATGACCTTGTGAAACAGACCTAAGAGAGTTCCCTCTCCCTTTCCACCAGTGAGAAGATCCAGTGTCTGAATCAGGAAGCCAGTCCTCATCAGACTCTGAATCTGCCAGCACCTTGATCTTGAACTTCCCTGCCTCTACCACTGAGAGAAATATATTTCTGTCATTTATAAGCCACCCAGTCTTAGCTCCTCTTATCTCAGCCTGAACAGATGGAGACACTGACTGTGGCTTCCATGAGAGATGGGTGCTTTCTAACATACCCAGGCCCCCTTTCCTTTTTTTTCAAGTTGAGAACGACTCAGTTTTTTGTGATCAAACTGTCTCTGACTAACAAAGCTACCTCACTCTTAAGTCTTTTTATTACTTTATTGAAAAGCAACTGGAGGCGCCCGCAGGTGCATCCTCTCAGAGGGTCTCCCAGGGCTGTCTCCATCCCTGCCCGGGAAGCCAAGGCCTCTCTAGGGAAATCACCTTTGCCTCCACTCCTCCATTCATTCATTCATCCCACAAGTACTGATTCCTCATCTGCTATCTTCCAGCTAAGTGCTGGGAACACCAAGATACATTAGCAACCCCTGCCCTCAGGGAGCTTGCTGCAGAAAGAAGAGGCAGGAAGGGCAGCAGGGGAACAACCAGGTGATAATCCCCCAAGTGCTGACTTGATCCAAATATTTCTGTGCTTTGTCATTTTTCTTTAGAGAGAGGGGATTTTTTAGACAAAGCCAGAAAAGGTAGCACGGCCCAGAGAGCACCTTATGTGCTAGTTGGGCTGGACGTTATTGGAATGGTTATGGGAATCTATTGAAGGGTTTTCAGTTCAGGAGGTTGATCACTTTGAAGAGATTCCTCTGGCTGTGAGGCAGAGAGTCCATAGGAAGAGACAGACTCAAAGGCAGAATATCAACTAAAGAAATATGACCGTCTATAAAGGCTGAGGAGCCAGAGAGGGGAGATGAGGAAATAAAGCAATATAAAGGCTTTGTCTTGCTAGGGGATGAGGAGTTATAATTATTGATGTTTAAATAAAAATATTCATTAAAATTTGTAAAGAAACCATGAAACCAGAAATAGAACACAAAACTTTCAAATCACAAGAAAGCAGAAACAAAGTAGTGTTGTTCATTCCAGCAAAACTCAGGATGGGGGATAAAGAGGAAACACCAAGAGAACATGACAGACATGACAGGGCTTCTTCTTTTTTTTTTTTTTTCCTGTAGAAAGTTTGCAAAGGCCAATGCTCCTACTGCAACAACTTGAGAGAAAATAAAAAAAATTCACCCCCTCCCAGCCCCACGAAATTCCTATTTTAAAGTAACTGGACAGCAGTGGAACAATTCTTCCAGAGAGGAGACAGTCCTTTCAGAGGGAGCTGTCAATCTCTGGCTACCTTCTCTCCTGGGAGCTTTGGTCAACATCAGGTAGCAGGGACTGATTCCTCCATGCTCCCAGCATGTCTTTGGCAGATTTTCCCTCCCAGGCCTGGCACTGTTCTGGAAAGTGGGTAGTTAACCTTGTTCTGAACAAACCTCCCTGGGGATGGGGGAAAGTCAAACCAGGGCACTGGAAATAGGTTCCCCCATCAGAAGTGGAGATCCTCCAGGCCCTGAGGATCTCCACAGCCTTCCTCAAAACTCATCTGAAAAGGAACAAAATAAAATGCTTGAACTATAAAAATAAAACAATTGAAAATAAAAACTCAGTGGATGGATTTAATAACAGATGGTTAGATACAACTGAAGAGATAAAGAGAAAAAAACCCTAGAATTAAATTTGGAGCAACTTGGAAATAACAAGAAAGGGTAAGAGACAGGGAGGTTACAGTGAGAAAATCTAAAATATGTTTAACTGGAATTCCAGAAAGAAAACAGAGAATATGGCAGAGGTAACAATCAAAGAGAAAATGAATGAAAACCTCCCAGAACTGACTGAAGACATCACTTTACAGATACAAAAAGACCCATAAATGCCAAGTAGATTAAAAAAAAAAACAAAAACAAAAAACCCACACCTAGGGACATCATAGAAAACTACTGAAAATCAAAGACAACAAGAAAATGTTAAAAGCATCCAGAGAAAAAGATAACTGTCTCCAAAAGAACAACAGTAGGATGGGCAATTTTAAGAGCAAAAGACAGGGATATATGTTGAAAGAAAGTATCTGCCAACCTAACATTCTTAATCCTGTGAGAACAGCCTTTAAAAATGAAAGTAAAACCTTGAAAAGGCCACCTGCTGTGTGACTCCAACTGTACGACAAACCGTACAAGGCCAAACTCTGGACACAGCAAAAAGACCTTTACCTGCATTTGCTATGAGTTTTGCTTCCCACAGGCTTCGCAGACTCTTTGGGCCTCTCCTTTGAAACCATGCTGTGGAGACTGAACGTGAACTGGGGCAGCCTGGCATACTGCCTGGCCTTCTCTAGCTCTTTAAATTCTTTTAAGGTACATCGTTTTCCTACAGGAAGATAAAAATCTAAATCAACACCCTTAAGGTCAGCTCCAGTCACCCTTGGGGTAGGAGATCACTCGAGAATTGAAGTCTCTAAAGATGAAGTGATCACAAAGTACCTGTTGTGTACTGAAAAATAGCTCTCTGCTCTTCATCTGTCTTTTGCTGTCTTCTAAACAGAGGATCACAGAATGGTGGGACCGCAACCTGCGAGAAAATGACTCTCTGAGGACCCAAGTACAATTTGTTTTAAATCTATCCGAAGCATTCGAGTGTGGCCAAAGCAGATGAGAACCAGGACCCAGGGGTAATGTCATGCAGAGCAAGGGAAGCATAAATGCCACCCACCTCACCCAAGAATATTTCACTGAGCCTTAAGTGGCTGAATGGAGCAAGGGCCACCCAAAGAGAAGACACACACTCCCGTTAAGAGTTCTACAGTATCAATGCATCAGTCAACAAGTATCTGCTGATGCAACTGCAGGGGTAGCTGCCTCCCAGTGGGGTCCTGTATTCAGGAATCTTTCAGTCTAGAACAGACAAGTCAAGGATGACTACCTTGTGAGAGGCATCAGCTTGGCTGCTTTCAGTTCAGTTCAGTCGCTCAGTCATGTCTGACTCTGCGACCCCATGAATCGCAGCACGCCAGGCCTCCCTGTCCATCACCAACTCCCAGAGTTCACTCAAACTCATGTCCATACAGTCAGTGATGCCATCCAGCCATCTCATCCTCTGTCGTCCCCTTCTCCTCCTGCCCCCAATCCCTCCCAGCATCAGGGTCTTTTCCAATGAGTCAACTCTTCGCATGAGGTGGCCAAAATATTGGAGTTTCAGCCTCAGCATTAGTCCTTCCAATGAACACCCAGGACTGATCTCTTTTAGGATGGACTGGTTGGATCTCCTTGCAGTCCAAGGGACTCTCAAGAGTCTTCTTCAACACCACAGTTCAAAAGCATCAATTTTTTGGTGCTCAGCTTTCTTTATAGTCCAACTCTCACATCCATAATGACCACTGGAAAAACCATAGCCTTGACTAGATGAACCTTTGTTGGCAAAGTAATGTCTCTGCTTTTTAATATGCTTTCTAGGTTGGTCATAACTTTCCTTCCAAGGAGTAAGCGTCTTTTAATTTCATGGCTGCAGTCACCATCTGCAGTGATTTTGGAGCCCAAAAAAATAGTCTGACACTGCTTCCACTGTTTGCCCATCTATTTCCCATGAAGTGATGGGACCAGATGCCAAGATCTTAGTTTTCTGAATGTTGAGCTTTAAGCCAACTCTTTCACTCTCCTCTTTCACTTTCATCAAGATGCTTTTTAGTTCCTTTTCACTTTCGGCCATAAGGGTGGTGTCATCTGCATATCTGAGGTTATTGATATTTCTCCTGGCAATCTTGATTCCAGCTTGTGCTTCTTCCAGCCCAGTGTTTCTCATGATGTACTCTGAATATAAGTTAAATAAGCAGGGTGACCATATACAGCCTTGATGTACTCCTTTTCCTATTTGGAACCAGTCTGTTGGTCCATGTCCAGTTCTAACTGTTGCTTCCTGACCTGCATATAGGTTTCTCAAGGGGTGGGTCAGGTGGTCTGGTATTCCCATCTCTTTCAGAATTTTCCAGTTTATTGTGATCCACACAGTCAAAGGCTTTGGCATAGTCAATAAAGCAGAAATAGATGTTTTTCTGGAACTCTCTTGCTTTAGGAGCACGAAAAGAAAGAAAGTGAAGTCGCTCAGTCATGTCCGACTCTTTGTGACCCCATGGACTGTAGCCTACGAGGCTCTTCGTCCATGGGATTTTCCAGGCAAGAGTACAGGAGTGGGTTGCCATTTCCTTTTCCAGGGTATCTTCCCAACCCAGGGATCAAACCCAGGTCTCCCGCTGCAGGCAGACGCTTTACCATCTGAGCTCCCAAGGAAGCCCTGGGAGCACAAGGCAGAGCTCTAAGCCGGCCTGGGAGGAAGGGCACTCCTTGAGGGCTGACCACTGGTCTCTAAGGGCCTGTGAGAACCACAGGGCAGGAGAATGGTATGTGCAGAGGTCAAGGGCCTGCTACAGAGGCCATGGAGGACAGTGGTTTTCTCCCTCTCTCCACATCCTGAGTATAGGCTTTAGACGGAAGAACTATTCCCACCTTTTACTTCCCCACACACTTGATCTTGACCCAATGCTATTTGCAAGGACAACAGCCACTGAATGAGGAGACAGCATAATGACTCCCCAACAGAATACTCACTGAGTCCCCCAAAGCCAAAAAGACCTTCCTATCTTCACAACCATGACCTGCCTTAGTTTTTGGGGAGAAGCAAAAATAAACCACTTTCCTCTTCAGAGATCAGGTGGCCACTTCTGCTACGCAAGAGTAAAACACGTGAAACCTACATCTCAAAATGTTAATACCTATATTGTCAGTGTGAAATGTGAAGATGCATTACAAGCTCAACTACTGGCTCCTGGACAGCCTTTCCTGCGTCCCTCCTTCCACCTCTTCTATGAAGGCACTCTCCCTGCGCTGGTTCTGTGACACTCCTGTCACATTCACTGTCCACTTACCTTCCCCAACCTCCTGGGCCTCCGGTTTGCTGAATGTGAGTGGATAGAGGAAAGAATGAACGAATGAATTATCACACACACGCATGTGCCTTTTTCACAATGTTCATTCTCAAGTGGTCAAAATGACTTTGGGTTCTTAATCTAAAACTCAGGGGAAATGCTTTTGTGGATTTTTTTTTTAAGTGAATGCAGAATAACTGTAAGACTTCTAAAACAATCAGGTTTTCCCCCACCCCAGAGCTTCTAAGAATAAATAGATAATAATAGGTAATGTACTTACCTTTCCATAATTTGGGTCCTTTTTTGTCATATAAAAAGGGTTGTATACTTCAGGATCATAAAAGTCTCCAAATATAATTTCCTTTAAACAAAAAAGTACACTTAAGAGCAAAGCACTACATACAAATGTGTTTTTGCAAGATTCAGAAAAGCGAAATACTTTATTCCATTTGTTATATAAAATCATAAATTCAAAGGGTTCAGAGAAATCTTAGAAGTAATCTGGACTGCAGTGAGAGTCCACCACCTTCTGGAAGAAGTAATCATCCAGCTTTAGTCTCAAGTCACCCACTAGCCTTATTTGAGGAACTTCTGCTTCATTAGGGCTTCCCTGGTAGCTCAGCTGGTAAAGAATCCACCTGCAATGCAGGAGATCCCGGTTCGATTTCAGGAAGATCCCCTGGAGAAGGGATAGGCTACCCACTCCAGTACTCTCGGGCTTCCCTGGTGGTTTAGATGGTAATGAATCTTCCTGCCATGAGGGAGACCCTGGGTTTGATCTCTGGGTTGGAAAGATCCCCTGGAGAGGGCATGGCAACCCACCACAGTATTCATGCCTGGAGAATCCCCATGGACAGAAGGGCCTGGTGGGCTATCTGTCTATGGGGTCGCGAAGAGTCAGACACAACTGAGCAGCCAAGCACAGCACAGCTCTGCTCCATGAGGCAGATGCTCCCTTGGTCATTCTGACCACTAGGAAGCTTGTCCTTAGAACTGAAGTCTGCCTTGTCACCGCCAGTTCTCCCCATGAAGCAACACAAAGTACATTTACTCTTCATCCACATGTCAGCCTTTTACAATACATACTTAAAGATGTCATTTCCCCTCGTGTCATCTCTTCCCTAGGCTAAACATGCTGTATATTTTTTTCCAATTTTCCTCCTGTGAAGTGTTGTCAAGCCTCCACTCTTTTCTAAAGGTTCTGTAACTGGTGACTGTCCATGGATAGACAGGCTGGACCCATTTCCCACTCAGAGCACTGCTTCTCAATACTGCCTAAAAGCTTGGATGATTTCTTGGAAGCCAGCTCACATGGCTGACTCACATTGAATTTACTGTCATTTTAAATCACTTGACTTCAACACATGGTTTTTCTAAGGCATGGCTTTCCCATCATATGCTTGCTTATGCAATCACATTTTTGCACATACTTGTAAGACTTTGCACTTTGTTTCAAAGTGACCTGGATTTACCCTTGAGCTCTGCCTCTTAGGGTGCTTAGGAAGAAGTATTTAATGTACACACCCAGAAATTTTGCTCATTAAATATACTTAAATCTCCAATATTCCAGTCACATTTACTCTAGATCTCTGCTGAATATGTGGAAATTTAGGTGGGCCTCAATTTCAAAAGAGGGTCCTGATCTTTTTTTTTTTTTTTTTTTTGGGTCCTGATCTTTAACAAGAAAAATCTTCCATAGAAGAAGCCAAAATTTGTTCTTATTTAATAAAACTGAAGAACAGAGGATAGAAACTGGTGGTCCCTTCACCTAATGTTTGCTAACTCAATAGCCGTGGAGTCCCCTTCTCCTTCACCCACAACGTACTGAAGACTGGAAAGCCACACACACCTGCCCAGCTCTGCTTTTAGCTAGGACTTCTGATGTGACCTGGTTTATGGACAATGACCGCTAGGGGGAAATGTGCTAGGAGCTTCTGAGGACTTTTTGCTTCCTGATCAAAGGATGAGATGTAAGAAAGGGCCCCCAGACATCATTTCTTACCCTTTCTTCCTGCCTCATACCCAGAGCTATAAGAAACCAAACGTGCTTACAAATGTGAGGATGATGGGCATAGACTGAAAATACTCAGGATATCAGAACAGGAAAAAAACAAAACAAAACTGGGTTATTAATGACATTGTCAGACTGCCAGAACCCACCATAAGACCACCAACCCCTCTGTTTCTTATTGAGTAACCAATAAATGTTCTTATGGTTTAAGCCCCTGTTACATTATTAACAATCACCGAAAAGCATGCCTGATAAATCTAGTTTCAAATAAACACTTCTGTTCCCTCTACCTTAAACTTTGAATTTAAAAATGCAGTAGGCTGTTTTACAGTTCCATGAATTCATCTTAGATACAAAAACAAATTTGAGAATCTGCATAATCAATGAAAATAACAGTCCAAATTTTCAAATAATATTTCATTAAAAAAACTCTCAGTACCATTTTATTTGTGTGCTTTAAAAAATATTCAAAATTCTCTTGCTTTGTTTTCTCCAATGCTTTATATGAAATTACTTTTTCCATAATTCTCTGCTGAAGAGGCTTTGCGACATTTTCAGTCCATTTTTTATGCAACAGCTCTTTTCTTCTTTCCTTAAAAGCATCCAGATGCTGAAAATACGCATCCAATCTCTAATGAAGTGATACAAACAAGGAAAAAAACAAGTTACTAAGAGGTTTTACATTTATTTTAATCTGAATAAGTTGGGGGGGACACTTGTTCCCACTCCTAAGTTCTCAGCACATTCAGGCTGCAAAGTCATAGAATAAGATAATCAAAGAACAGAATAAAGTTCAGAAAGAGAACCTGAGAGCATAGAGCATGCAGAACCCACAGAAAGTTCCACACAATAGTGCCTCCAGACCAAACCACATCCAAACCCTTCCTAACTCAGGAAACTGTGCTTCTTTTCAGGATTCAAAGCATTCCCTGGTCACCATTCCTCATCTCCAGCCTTTATCATCAGTAAAGTCTGTGATAAAAGTGGTAGAGAAATAAGAGCACCAGACTTGATTCAACACCTCTCTTTCTCTCTGAGGGTAAACCCACCTTCATCTTTTGAGGCTCATATGAGAATATATATGTGAACCTCCTTTATAAACTGTCACAGTGCAAATGTTCCAAGTATTATATATCAAATTCCAATCCCTCTCATTGAGATGAAAACCTCCTTAAATTTATTAATTCCATAGTGACGATCAGTACTGATTGGTCATTACCCTTAAATACTAATTCATTTCTCATGGCTTTATAGCTCCCCACTGTGATGTGGGAACATAAGAGAGAGAGGTAAGTTCTAGGAAAAAATTCTATTCAGTACCAGGGGAGTAGTTAGAACAATCTCTCAGATCCCTTAAGGATAAATCTGGGAAACCTGACCTCTTAGTGATCCTGCAAGGAGAGAGCACCAGCTCAGATCTATGTAGCATCAATGGGTGATTCAAGGGAGGCTCATTCTCCCAGAAAAAATGACTCTCTCTGACATGGTAACATCCTCTTTGCCACACTGCTCTATATCATTCGTGCTTATCTAGAATGCACTTAGAATCCACTCTGTAGCCAACTCTTACCTTTGCAATACAATTTTCTCTAAATAATATTGCATATACAGCTTCATCAATGTCTTCTCTGGCTAATGCCTAAAATTATAGAATTAAATATTAAGATGTGGATCCTGAATAAACAAGCCTGTGACAAAACTCAATGTATTTTACCAATAATTTGAGTGTGAATCTAACATCTGTACCTCAAAACATATTTTGTAACTTTTTATTATGGAAATTTTCAAACACAATTCTCCATGAATCCATCACTCAGGTCCAACAATGATAAATTCAGTGAATCTTATTTCATCTAAATCTCTACTCACTCCCCTGCCCCCTACTAGATTATTTTGAAACAAATCTCTTACATCACACCATGATTTTTAAAGTACCAAGAAAGTATATTAAAAAGCAGAGATACCACTTTGCTGACAAAGTTCATATAGTCAAAGCTGTGGTTTTTTCAGTAGTCATGTATGGATGTGAGTTGGACCATACAGAAGGCTGAGCACCAAAGAATTGATGCTTTTGAATTGTGGTGCTGGAGAAGACTCTTGAGACTCCCTTGGACTGCAACGAGATCAAACCAGTCAATCCTAAAGGAAATCAACCCAGAATATTCATTGGAAGGATTGATGCTGAAGCTGAAGCTCCAATACTGTGGCCACCTGATGTGAAGAGCCGACTCACTGGAAAAGACTTTGATGCTGGGGAAAATTGAGGGCCGGAGAAGAGGGCAACAGAAGTTGAGATAGTTGGATGGCATCACCAACTCAAAGGACATGAGTTTGGGCAAACTCCAGGAGACAGTGAAGGACAGAGAAGCCTGGTGTGCTGCAGTCCATGGGGTCACAAAGAGTAAGACACAACTTAGTGACTGAACAACTATAAAATGAAGCCTCTTTACAGGCAGTCTGTGCGTATGTTTTAAAAGCCCTTGAAGTTCCATGACTTCTGCTAGGTCTCTTTATAAGTTAAAACCTCCTTATAAGTCAAAACTGCAGAAGTTTGACTTAGTTTGACTGGACCAGAGCCAGTTAGCTGGGAACTCCTGGCTAAGAACCAAGATGGTTTTACATTTAGGGACTAGCTGTTTCCATTATGAGTTTGGGTAAAGCTGATGCACTTAAATCCTTACTCTAGGGCTTTTCATTTGGATCACTATGAACTGATCTTCCATCTAGCGTTTACTCTTACAGAAGTAAGTAGGAACAAATGGAAAAGCAATAAAAATCTAAGAGAAGTGCTGTTACCTAAAAGAATTATCTACTGTAAAGTGATACAGATTCTTAAAACTATGTTATTCAATCTCTGGCTTTTCTTTCAGTTCTGTCACAGTGAGTGCATCAAAATGAACTAAACCCCACACTCAAATACCAACTCTGTGAATAACAGAAATCTTGAAAGGGACAGTTGTATTTTTATTTGTATATATAACAGCTTTGCATGAAATCTAAAATGATATTCAGACAGCTACTAGGGTCTTCTCTAAAATAAAACTCTCCTGATAATATGAACAGACTCTTATTTTAAAATAAAGCCTTCTTAAACTTATTTTAAGATGATAACTGAAAAATCATATAAAACAATTAAATGTTTTCCCCTAATACAATAATACAAATTTAGAATAATCAATCTATTTATCTGAAGAAGTAGAAACATACACTAACAATCATCTTGGGAAATCAATTTTTTAACACTATTAGCAAATGTTATACATACTGTTGGTTATATGCAGATTTTCAAACAAACTTTTTTTTTTTAAAGGAAATAGTTTTTGTTTTAACAGCTCCCTCTTGGTGATTTTGTCAGAAAATATAAGGAGGACGTTAATGATTTCTAGCAGCACTGTTGAAATCTGTATTTTTCTGTGCATGTACATGCATGCACGCACGCACACACACACAATCTCACCACTCTTACTGCCACCACAGTAAAAGGGGTAAAACAGAGGAAATATCCAATAACTTCTCTATAAAATAATGAAACTTTATGAGAAAATCATTGCTTTACCAGATCCTGAAGTATCATGAAGTAACTACAAGCCCAGGCCGGGCCTCCCCTGCTCTCGTGCGGGGCAGCTCAGGGACTGCTGCGTTTACCCACTGCCGCCCTGTAGCAGTCCTCACCCTGCCTGACCACAGCAAACAGGACAACCACCCTGGGCCAACTGTGACCCCCACCCCCTGCCCTTCCCATTGGATGAATTTCTTAAGCACCAAGTCTATGCCAGGCACTGTTCTAGTTCTGGAGAAAACAACTGTGATTAAGACACAATAAATCTTAATTTCAAGGGATTTATGTCCCATCACCAAAAGACGGCCCCTAAATGCCATATCATTTTACCTCCATCAACGTGACTGACTCGGGTTCTGGCCACTTCTCTAATTGTTCAGGCCCAAAATGCTTACCACAGTGGGACATGTTTGTGGCAGCCATACATAATATAATCCCTGAGGGGAGAAAGAGTAAATTGAGGAGATAGCCGAGTCCAGTTGAAAAAGTGTAGGTCTTTGAGTTCAGAGAGTGGTTAAACACTTCGGTTAAGTAAAACAAAAAATAAACCCTCCAGTGCCCCTAAACCTGTTTCGCAAAGTGGGTGACTAGTTAGGCTCCCTGACCTGCGGCCTTGCAGACCCAGCCAGGCAACACCTCAGGGTCCGCCTGGGCCACACCGCGGAGGGGCTGCTGGAGTGGTCGCGGGCCTGGCCGCTCCCTGCCCCCACCTCGAGCGCAGGGCCATCGGGAAACGGCACGGGGGGCTGACCGTTCTGGGAGGGGGAAAGGGAGCGCCTTCTAAAACCAAGCTAAAGCACTCTGCTTAGACCCCAACCCCTCTTCCCTCAGTCTGCCTACGCCTCTTATCTACCGGGAAGTCAGCAAAGAGTCAACCTCGCGCCGCCCCTCCACTCCCACCAGCCTTCCACCGTCCAATCCCTTCAACCGTCCAATCCGACATCACCCTAGGGTTTTTTTTTTTTTTAAATAAAAAAATGTAGGTCATGTAAAGTATACTAAAGAGAATGTACCATTTACCTGTGTGATCTAAGGCTACAAGTAGAAGTGTGAGGATAGATTTTCAGCGCCCCTTTTACCCAAGGAAAACCTAATTGTCTTCTCTTGTGCTCCAGATCCTGCCTACTGAGCTCCTGGGAGCAGGAGTCAAACTCAATATGAGCCAGAGGCAGACATGCAGACCCAGAATCAGCGGATGGATAATCAAAAGGAGTTTTTAAATTTTCTCAAGACTGTTGGGAAAACCTATGGAGACTATGTGGGTATGGATTTTTAGGGTGCCTGACAATTTAAGGAAAGAGCAAGTGAATTGAGGTGGGTGCTAAATAAGGCAACAGTATTTTTATTTATCTCTGAGGCAACATTTAACTCCTGTGGGAAATACATTTGCAATAACTGTCAATATATAGTATGGTCATTTCTTAATTATCATACAGACAATTAGACTCAAAGACAAAGTTCATTGCAGATGCTTTTCTTAGAGAACATTTCTTGAATGCCTTCCTCCGTCCTCAGTCTGAGCGCTTCCTGCAGCAGATGGCTTCCTTTGAAGCAGCCTTCTTTTGTGTCCTCTTTGACCAGTCAAGGACCAGGGTGTGTACTCCTTGGTTGCTAAAACCTTTTGAAAGTGACAGAAGAGAAGAGATAAGTGTGACTGATATAGGGATGAGGGGTTTTCCAGAGCAGAAAGAATTCCTCTGCTTAGCTGAGCTGATCTCCCTGAAGCCTAGTCCTCCTGTTGGAGCTAAGTGGCCTGGAGGCAGGGTCCCCTCTAAGCCTCCTGACTCAGACTCTCCTCACTCCATCTGGATTCAGAAACATTCAGACATTCCAGTACAGAGCCAACCCTATTACAGGTGTGACAGATTACTGATGTGGGATATGATCTGAGGGACCACCTATGGTCCTGCTTTCGGATGTCAGTATGTTTGGAGTGCTCATTTACACTAGGATTATTGTGATTTATAAAATACTAGGTTCCTTTCGTCCCTTCTCCTTTCAAACCTCTAAATCTTTGTCCTCCATCTTCACTGTCAGTTCATGAATGACCTTCTGATTTCATTGAGAAATCAGACTGTTTACTTCTGAAGTAAACAGTCTTCATTCACAAAATTCACCAAGGTGTCTTCATCTATATCCATGCATTCTGTGTCCTTCCTTCCTCTTACAATGACAGATTGTCCTGACCTCCAGTTGAGTCCTGGCTTCTACCTCTCCACAAGTAAAGGGGATAGGGAGGGTAGAGAAATGGATGAGGGAGGTATTTTAAGTAGACAAGTCATAGAAGCCTTCTTGGGAGAGATGATATTTGTGCAGGGGTCTGAGTGAGTGAGGCATGGAGAGATCTGGGGAAGGGGTGTTCCAGGCAGACAGAATGGCAGAAGCAAAAGCCTGATAAGGTGTGCCACAAAACAAGAAAAGGAACAGAGTGAGTGTGGAAAAAAGGCAGGTGACAAGGGTGGAGAGGAGGCAGGTGCCCAGCTGTACAGGGGTTAGAGGACCCATTAAGGAGTTAGGATAAAATCCAAAGTGTGAGGGAAGCCATTAGGATTCCTGGTTTTGGGTAGGGGAAAATTTTGGTATAATAAACATTTCTAAAAGACTATGGTGCTGCATGAGAACTCATTTTGCAGAGGCAAGAGCAGAAGAAGGAAGACCAGTCAGGAGGCCAGGTAAGACCACAGCGGCTTGAACCAGTGGTAGGACTGAGGAACTGAGACGTGAACAAGCTAACAGACATGAGCTAGAAGACATGGGAACTGAGTGAAAGCAAGAAATAAAAAATGACTCCTAGACTTTTATCCTGGGGGTCCTTCTTGGATTATGGCCCTATTCACTGAACTAAGAGAAACCTGACAGGAAGAGGGGCAGAAGTGCAAAAGTAAAGAATAATCTTGTTTGGGGCTGATTATATCAAGATACCCATAACTATTACAATACATAAGGAGGGTCTGTAAGTTATGATTAAAAAGTAACTTGTATTTTTCCTCACTGTCCATTAAAACCTGTTGTGTTAGGTAGTTCTCCAGGAACTTCTGTTTTATTTTCCTCACTGCACTTATTACTAGCTCAGTGATATCATATATTTGCTTATTTACTGTCCATCTTTCATCAAAATGTAAGCTCCATGAGATCAGAGATTTATCTGTTTTGTTTACCTCTAGTCTTCAGCCTTTCAAATACTGCATGGTTCAGAGTAGGTGCTTGTTAAAATTTAAGGAAGCAAGCAAGCACAGGGGAGGATATTAAAACATGACAAGTAAAAGGAATGAAACCACAAATTTAAGTTTTCATACATTTACCATGAGTGAGTAAAAACAAAAAAAGGAGCTCCCTTATCCTTTAGGAGTAGGAGTGAGGAAACAGAGTCAGAAAAAAAGAATGATAGAACGATTGACTGTAGACTCGGACTAACAAACCATTTCCATATTGATTTCTAACTGGGAGATGAGGAGGATGGGCTGTGACTTCTTCAGTCCACTCCTCAAAGAAGCTACGCTCCAGAGACCTGGGACACAGGGTGTAGAGAAGAGAATTGAAGGGTAGTAGCACCTAGGCCTAAAAGCAGTAGGCTAGGCTACTGAGTCAAACGGCACCAATTTTAACCATAGTCACCTTAGATGAAAAATCTGTGCTAGGTGAGCATCTATATTTCCATACATTTTACATTTGGGAACTTTTACTTTTCAAACCTTACTACTTTTAGTATACGGTCCTTTTGAAAAATTTTGCCTTTCTTGGCTAAATTAAGAGGAAAAAAATTTGGGACACGTCTTGAGCATGGTTATCTGATAAATAGTAGAGAGATGATTGAGATGGTGGAGGAGTAGAAGAAGAGCAACAGCTCAGGAGAAGAAGCTAGGAAAATATACAGTCTGCCCTCCAGAGGACACTCCATTAGGCAGTACATGGAGTCTCGCTCTCCATACCCCTGAATCAGGAAAACCTGCCTCAGTTTCTTCTACTCACTCCCTCACCCTTTTTTGGCAGGGGGAGAGGGTAGGGAGGATGGCCCGCTGCCTCCTGTCTTTGGGAAGCCTGCCATACAGAGTTGTTCCCAACTGCTCAGATTTTGGCATCAGCAATTGCTGCTGTGTGTATTGCAAAATGGGACTACCCCAGCTCTCGCTGCATCCTGGTCCCAATCCCTGTCTTTCTCCTAGCTCAAGGAAGTTCAAGGAAGAAAGGTGCTCTTTAGAGTTGGCTTCTTTGGAACTTGGATTCTTCCCTCCTGATAACATAGAAAGGATGACCCTGTGTTTGTGGAGAAAGGAACCAGAAAGGAAAGAATTCTATCAACTCAACTATAGCATTTAATATCTTATTTAAATTTGAGGTTGATGAGTTCTATAGGAATTTATACGTTTTAATGAAAAATAAACAGCATTACTTTGCTCTACTAACATTTTCATCCAAAATCTCATTACTGCTTAATCAAACAGCTGAGTGAGGGTCCTGTGGCATAAATGACCCTCACCCCCTTACAGAGGTATACACTGTAACTTCCCTGAGAAGGTCTAACTCTGTCAAAGACAAATATGCCTTTTCCACTTCGATGCCTTAATTGGGTGGTGGTGGTGGTTTAGTCGCTAAGTCGTGTCTGACTCTTGCGACCCCATGGACTGTAGCCTGCCAGGCTCCTCTGACCATGGGATTTTCCAGGCAAGAATAACAGAGTGGGTTGTCATTTCCTTCTCCAGGGAATCTTCCCGACCCAGGGACAGAACCCTGGTCTCCTGCATTGCAGGTGGATTCTTTACCATCTGAGCTACAAAGGAAGCCATACTTGGGATGATTCCTTAATTCATGGAAGAAAATACAGTGTAATCTTCCTTCTTATTCAGGGAGATCTCATGAGTTTAAGCCTCTAGTTTAAACCCCTACACATTCTAATGATGCAATATTCTCCTTCATATCTGGGTCATACTCTGCTATAAAAGATATTTAAGGATAAAACCGCCCCTTTTATACAATATATAAAAACGAAATAGGACTAAAATGTTTACTATTCTAAAATCTGACTCAAACAAGTGTGTATGAGATCATGGCAGTTACAGACTGTAGAGGAACTTACTCTTTCAGAACCTAGTATACAAGGGTGATGCTGAATCAGTCCGTCTTTTAAGGACTTCAGCTGCCAAATGAATAGGGCTTAGTTTCAATATTACCTATTATTCCTCAATTTCAGTTCCCATGCAGAAGAGCAGCAAAGCGTTAAATGCCCCTCAAGGACACTAAGAAGTCCACAATAGCCAGCACCATCTCTAACAGTCACCTGTTTCTACTTTAAATCTAATCATGAGGCAATTAGTTGTTCTCTCTGCTGGACATGCCAGAATCAAGCATTTCTAAAAGCCTTCTGGCTTCTGTCACATTATATTTGTTCAAAAACTTCTGAGTTTATTCAGAACAAGAAAAGGGAAACCCACTGCAGCTTACTTTGTGGCTTTTTAGTAACAGAGAATTATAAGCCAACCTCCTAAACATCATATGCCCTTCTGCCTTGCTAGGTTCTTTTTTTATTATTGTCAACAGTTTTACTGAGCTATAATTTAGTACCATAAAATTCATCCATTTTACGTGTTCAGATCAATGATTTTCCTATATTTACAGAGATGTGTAATCACTACCACGGTCTAATTTTAGAACACTTTTGTCAGTCCAAAACCTCACCCTTACTTACAGTCACTCTCCATTTCCAACTCCAGCACTAGGCAACCAGTAATCAACCCCCTAGCTCTACAAATTTGCTTTTTCTGAACATTTCACATAAATATAAATAGAATCAAAATTGTGATTGTCTTCTTTCACTAAATATAATAGTTTTGAAGTTCATCCATGTTGTAGCATGTGTAAGTACTTCTTTTCCTTTTAACTGCTAAATAATATTCCATGTATGGATGTACTGCATTTTGTTTATGCATCCACAAACTGATGAACATTTGAGTGCATGATGGTGTCATGAACACCCACTCATATACAAGCCTTTATGTGGCCATATATTTCCATTTTTCCTGGATAGAAACCTAAGAGTTTAATGGCTGGGTCACTTGGTAATTTAACATTTAACATTTGAGAAACTGATAAATTATTTTCCAAAGCTGCTGTACCATTTTATATTCCCTTCAGCAATGTCTGAGGGACCTCATTACTTTTAATCAGATGCTTAACAAGTTATATGTAGAGAAATCTCTTACTTTAAATTCCATAACTAGTAAATTGAGGTGACTCCCCATGTTACACACACAGTAGTCTATGTACTGCTTTTCTGCTGATAACCTCTCTTTACTCTGGGTACAATATTGTAACAGCTAGTACCCACCAGAACTAATCCAAAATTTCATTTTTACCACTCCAATTCAATTAAAAATCTCTTAACTTTTAACTTTAATATGAGTTGTTAACAACTTTTTTCTGCATCTGTGCTTGTTATTTCTGAACATGTCAGCTGTTTGTTCTTTAAAACTAGAAAAAGCTGAGCAAAGTGGCCATCTCACTCAGACACAGTGGTGGTAGATGCCTGATGTCTGGCCACAAGAGTCTGCTATATTCCTCAGGACTGACTCCAGCAACTTAAAATGATGGCAGGTGGTGGCAGTCAAGCAAGTCAAATAAAAGAACAAAGCCATGGAACAGCAGACTTACTTATAAATAACTGCTTTATCTTCTTTTTGGAATTCCAGATGAGGAGTTCTTGCCAAAGGTTTCAAGTCAAAACTGCTTTCATTAAAATTCACTTTTATTTTTAACCTTTAACAAGACAATATGTGTGAGAGGATATTCAGAAAACAACACTAGCTTGCATTTATGGAGAAATTATTGTTATATATTGACCACTATGTATACACTGTCCAAAATACCATTATTTCAAACTGGTGTGCATTCTTGGGTATTTAGGAGTTGCTGAAACTATGATAGAGATTGGTTTACTATTTACTGAGGACCTAGAATCAGGTAGGCAAAGTTTAAAGTACTCCTTATATCCTAGAGCTTATACTCTAAGTGTAAAAAGAAGTTACAGAGATTGTGTCATTTACAAGCATAAATGTAAAATGCTTTTCCTAAGAAAGAACTCCAGCACCTCATTTCTCAGTCTCCCTTGCCATAAGGTGGCAGCAGGTGACTTAGAGCCTTCCCATCTTGCCCCAGCTCAAGACTGGTTGGAAGGATGATACCAGCCCTGTGAGGAGCATCCACTGCTGGCACAGATTACAGCAGAGCTGGTGGGGTTCTAGGCCAACAACTGGAGCAGCAGCTTCCTGGTTCTGCCATTTCCTGACCACAGCAGAAACGACACATCCCTTGGTCAGTCAGTTCTACACTGTGATTTGGGGAGTTATTTCTGAAATTTGAGCCCTGTTTCTTACAACCTCCCAATGATTTTGTGAGCAGCATAAGTCCTCAATGAATGAATCCTTTTCTGGGGGAGGGGGAGATTCAGTTGTCTAAAACCAAGAGCCATTATCCCAACTAACATACCCAGTACCCCCAGCTTGTAAATAGCCACACAAAGAATTAATGGAAACAATCAGTCTGATGCTGACTTAGTCAGAATGAACCTTCCTAGAGAATGTGGACTTTGAAATATGTTTTGAGTAAAAGAAATTGGTACAGCAAACATCTAGATTAGTAATAAAGCATTACTCACGAGAGGACAAAAGGGTTTCCTGTGTTAATAGGTCTGAGAAGGGCTAATGTAGTGGCTTATTTGTCCCCAGGAACTTTCTTAGGCAAGGCTATCCTGGAGAAGAACTTGAGATGAGAGTAAATACTAAGGGAACCAAATGACAATGAAAAGGCTGGATGAGAAGGGTATTATCGGATAAGACCTTCTCAACTACCTCTGCTTTTGCTCAGAGAAAACTAAGAGTATGGGCAGGAATGTCCTTAGTCAACAAATCCCATGGCTTCCTCTCAGTTTGCTACACTCCAGAGTATCTGGCATAGGGCCTGATCCCTTCTTGTCACTCTTTCCTCTCCTGACATCTGTGGCAAACCACAGACTGCTTCTTCTGTCTCCTTTTCTTCTTCCCACCTCCCAAATTTTATCACACAGCCTTTCATCTCAGAATTTTTCTTTTCCCCAGTATTCTCTCCTCAGCCTATCCAATTCATACTTATCCTTTTATTCTCATTCCAAAGTGAATAACTCTTTTAGTTCTCCAGCCTCAAATCCCCTTCTCTCTTGAGCTGTAGTCTCACTTTTCCAACAATCTGTAATACATCTTTACCTGAAAGGACCACAAGTGTATAAAACTCAGAATAAACAAAACTAAACTCATCAACTGCATTTCTGAATCTGCTCCTCCCATGTTCCATCTTATGCTGATAGCACCTCCATCCTCCCAGTGGCCTATTTGATACATCAGAGTCTTCCCTGAGCTCCCCTCCTCCCTGTTCACCATATCCAAACATTACTTCATTAGTCCATGAAACAAACACTGATTTTGGGTCGCTCAATTACTATCCTCAAGGAATTTACAGTCTATGTATGTGTATATACACATATATATATGAACAAAAAATATATATAATAATGGCTGACTAGGAGCTTGCTCTAAAGCAGTGATCTTTAAGCAGTTTTGTTTATATACTCCTAAAAGAGTTTTGAAAAACCACATAACCCCTTGGATATTTTAAAGCTGACACCTACAATTTTTTCATTATAAGTTTAAATAGTTTGTTTCTTGTTAACAGATTTTAAAAATATCAACTGTCCCTTAAAAATCAAATATTCATTAGGTTAAAATGAGTGTGGGCCTTACTAGCAATGAAAATTTTAAGATATTGTTTGATAAAATAGATTTTAACCACCATATTGAATAAGGCACACCAAATCTAAAGCAATCACATAAAGCTGTTTTAAGAGGATTATAGCTAATATATTTTGAAATTCTGGCAGTACCAGAAAACATTTCAGTTATACTTTAAAAGAAGCATCACTAAATTATATAGCTTCAACTATCCAAATTCAAAGCAACCCAACACAGACCAAGTACCCTGGTTCTATAGCATGCCTTTAAATCAATGAATTAGTTAAAGTAAAATAAAATATATATGACAGGGAAATACAGAAAGGCCTGTGGGTTAAGTTTTCTTGCTTCATCATTAAAATCTCTAAAAAGCCACTATTTTTATTTGCTCCTTCATTCAGTATCTTAAAATTTTTACACACAGGTTGAAAAGTATGCTTTTCTTTTAAAAAGTGGGATAAGAAGTAATATAGATGCAGGCTTGTTCTCATGCAGATCAACTTTTAGGAAGAGTACCTATAGACTTATGAATCTGGAAGCTGAGTCTCTTAAAATTGTCCATGCCTATGTATACCTTGGAAAGTCTTTACAGACCATCACTGTATATTTTGAAATTCACAATTTGAAATTCACTGCTTTGAGGGAATCCACTTACTTCAAATACCTAGACCCTGGATAAAATGTATCCTTTGAGGTGTCACTAGCCTCACAAGAAAAAGAAGGGTCTTGAAGAAACAGACATTCACACACAAATGTAGCACAGGCTAGAGGTATGGGAAGCTAGGGCCATAATGGTGGGCAGCAGGGGCATGTGAAATAACAGATAATGACCCCTGATGACAGATGGAAATAACAGAGCTAACGGAATACTGAGCCCTGTCTGGGCCAGCGGTAAGGTGGGGACACTACACTTGAGAGACGCCACTCTGAGCCCAGACCTTTGAAGAGAGCTAACTAGGCCCAGGTTGATGGCATCCCAGCTACCAGCAAAGGAAGAAACAGAAGCAAATCCTCTGTAGAAGTTCCCCCAATTTAGGCCAATAGGACACCCAAGATAAAATTAACTCACAAATAAAATTCACGAAGCATATGAGAAAGCAAACCATTATAATTGACAGTCAGCAGGGGAAAAGATTCAGCATCCTCAAGAAATACAGAATTTGGAATTATCAAATACAGAATGCAGAGTAGCAGTGTATAAAATGTTTAAAGAAACAAATAATCTAATCACCATGATAAAACAGTAAGAGCCCATTAGGAATGAACAAGCATATGGGGTGGGGGGAGAAAATTTAAGAAATTAAAATTTTAATATTCAACACAGTGAAAAAAGAATTAGTAAATAGGAAAAGATAGCCAAAGAAATTACTGGACTTTCCTGGTGGTCCACTCGTTGAGAATCTGCCTGCCAGTGCAGGGGACATGGGTTTGATCCCTAGTCCAGGAAGATTCCACATGCCATGGGGCAACTAAGCCCATGCATCATAGCTATTGTTGCTCTGCAACAGGAGAAGCCACTGCAATGAGAGGCACACTGCAGCTAGAGAAAGCCCGTGTGCAGCAACAAAGACCCAATGCAGCCATAAATAAATAAATTTTTAAATTAAAAAGTAGTAGAGTCATAGATGTAGAAAACAAACATATGGCTACCAGGGGACAAGGGGGAGAGGGATAAACTGGAAAACTGGGATTGACATATACACACTACTATATATATAAAGCAGATAACTAATAAGAACCTACTATACGGCACAGGAAATTCTACTGAATACTCTGTAGTGGCCTATATGGGGAAAGAATCTAAAAAAAGAATGAACATATATATACGTGTAAATGATCCACTTTCCCATATACCTGGAACTAACACAATATTGTAAGTCAATTATATTCCAACAAAAATTAAAAAATATATATTTTAAAGAAATCATAATTATGACAAAATTTGTATCACTGTCTCAAGAAAAAGTCTTCAAATTCTAAAAGGTTCCTTAAATTTCTACTATATTAATCATTACCTGCTCCTTTTACAAAATTCACTTTCTATGTAGTTTGGAGGCAGTCTAATCCACTCATTTGGAGTCATTAAATGCCTTGAACTAGAAATTCCTGGGAATCTGGAATGCAGTTTGGCCTTCTCAACCTCTTTAAATTCTTTCATTGTATATATTTTGCCTGTAGGACAATTAAAACCTAAAATTAGCACTCTTAAATGCAAGTGCCATTGCTCTTGGGTTATGAAACCACGTAACAATTAGAAACTAAGTACCAGTCTCACACTGAAGAAGAATTCTTTTCCCATCATCTTTGTCATATTGTGCTTTTTTCAAAGGGTCACGAAACGGTGGGATGGTAACCTATAAGAAAAACAGTTCTTTGAGGACTGGGTTGCAGGTCTTTTTTGGCCTATTCTAAGCATCCATGCATGGCTCTTATGCCAGAAGAATCAAATGGCATTCTAATTATTATATATATTTATATATATATATATATATATATATATATATATTTAACACATTACAAAGAGATATGTGCACTCCAGTACATCTCCAAGCAAGGCTTTCCAGCCAAAGAAGCATGGTAAGCTCTTGTTTTAATAGCCTTTTCAGATTATTGTGGATATTCTTTTAGATATTATACCCAAAATCAGCAAGTGGCAGTTTCTTAAAGGTTAGTGATGATGTGGAATCTGAAACCATATCAATGAGTTATTCAAACTTTGCTACATTAAAATTCACTGACTTATCTTGAACTCTGAATGGCTCTTTTATCCATATCATTAATTGGTGGTTTAGAAAAAATTAGATCACTGAGTTATATGAGGTCTTCCAAATGTTAATACATTTCATTATATAATAATCACATTCATTAATATCATTACCAATGTATCAGTAAAGTCTTTGAGTACTGGGACACTGTCACACTGATGATGGTATGACTTTTCAAAAATTCAAATTTTTGAAAGCTCCCATTTTATCATTGGCAACAAATACCATTAAGTTGTTTCTCTTAAGGCAGTAGACTCACTTCAGTAATTTTCTAGAAAATGTCTGCCAAATATCCAAGAAATAACCAAAGTCTATAAGTAAAAGTGATGTTCCATGAAAAACAAAATCAGCCAGTTCAGCTCAAATTTTAAACAATCATACTGTATTTCAATACACAAAAGTATTCTTTGCATACTTTCCATTTCATCACACAGAGTATTAAGAAGACCAAGATCTGAGGTGAGGAGGGATAAATTAGGAGTTTGGGATTAGCAGATACAAACTGCTAGATAAAAAACAGATTAAAAAAAAGGGTTGTACTACACAGCAAAGGGAACTATATTCAGTATCTTGTAATAAACTATAATGGAAAAGAATCTGAAAAAGAGTATATATATTACATATATATAAATCACTTTGCTATATACCAGGAACTAATATAATACTGTAAACCAACTGAACTTCAGGAACTAATATAACATTGTAAACCAACTGAACTTCAATTTAAAAAAAGTGGGGGTAAGACCTAATAAAATTAATAATGTTTACTGTTTGATCAAGGACATTCTTAAGTGAAACTGAATTGTTTTTTTACTGTGAGTGCATGACAGTGAAGAATATGACTACTAGTATAATTTGTGACACCAACTTAAGTAGTTCTAAGGTACTTGCTGTTTTACCCAATGCTGTTTTTGCACCATCAGTGCAAATGTCAACATAATGAAAAAAAGCTGGTAATATTTAGCACTATTATGAAAAGTTTTGGCCTAATGGACCCCCTAAAAGGGTTTTGGGGCTGTCAAAGTTTTTGTACATCACTTTGAGAACTGCTGATATAACCTCAAATTGCTCAGCTTATCTTAAGAGGTCACCTATCAGCTTCATTTAGAAAGTCATCATGGTGAAAGAATAAAAGGAAATTTTGGTATCAGGGAGATCCGGTTTCAAATCCCAATTCTCACCCTTACTAGCTACGTTACTAGTTAATATGTCTAAGGATCTACCTCTTATAAACTCTCAATTTAACTCTGACCTATAAAAATACAGACAGTAGCATCTATATATATCCCAATCTGGGCAACAATTTAAAGATTTGCTTTGCCCTGCAAATGTCAGCAGGGCATGTCTATGATTCAAGGTAGGTTTTTTGTCTTATTTTGTTTAATGATATCCACTACTAGCAAAAAATGTGAAAAAAGTAGATTCTCTGGAAGTGGAAGTGTTAGTCACTCAGTTGTGTCCGACTGTTTGTGACCCCATGGACTGTAGCCCGCCAGGCTCCTCTGTCCATGGAATGCTCCATGAGAGAATACTGGGGTGGGTTGCCACTGCTTTCTCCAGGGGATCATCCCGACCCAGGGATTGAACCCAAGTCTCCCACATTGTGGACAGACTTTTTACCGACTAAGTCACCACGGAAGCCCAGATTTGCTGGAAGGGGTGCAAATTATATAACCATTCTGGAGGACAATTTCATGATGTGAATCAAAATCACGTATAACTTTTAACTCAGCAATTCTACTACCAGCACCTTATCCTAAGGAAAAAATTAAGAAATAAATAGTTAAAGGGATGCTCATCATACTGTTGTTTATAACAGCAATAGGTCAAAAACTATCTAAAGGTTCAAAATATGGAATATTAAAAAAAAAGATGCTATATCAGAACTGTGTATGAGTTTAGAAACACACTTATACTCTGGTATCGACAGCTGTGCAACCTTCTGGACAGATCACAGCCTTGTTGTGGTGAAGGGGCTTGTGGAACAGTGAAGCTATGAGCCATGCTATGCAGGGCCACCTAAGATGAACAGTCATAGTGGAGAGTTCTGACAAAACGTGATCCACTGGAGGAGGGAATGGCAAACCACTGCAGTATTCTTGCAACAAGAACCCCATGAACAGTATGAAAAGGCAAAAAGATATAACACCAGAAAATAAGCCCCCCAGGTTGGAAGGTGTCCAATATGCTATGAGAGAAGAACAGAAGGTAATTACTAATAGCCCTAAAAAGAATGAAACAGCTGGGCCAAAGTGGAAACGACGCTAGGTTACAGATGTGTCTGGTGGTAAAAGTAAAGTCCGATGCTGTAAAGAACAATATTGCATAGGAACCTGGAATGTTAGGTCTGATGAATCAAAGTAAATTGGATGTGGTCAAGCAGGAGATGGCAAGAGTGAATACCCACATCTTAAGAATCAATAGGCAAACATAATTCAGATGACCATTATATCTACTACTGTAAGCAAGAATCCCTTAGAAGAAATGGAGTAGCCCTCATCGTCAACAAGAGTCAACAAAAGGAATACTTGGGTGCAATCTCAAAAATGACAGAATGATTTCAGTTCTTTTCCAAGGCAAGCCATTCAACATCACAGTAATCTAACTCTATGCCCCAACCAATGATGTCAAAGAAGCTGAAGTTGATCAGTTCTATGAAGACTTACAAGACCTTCTAGGACTAACACCCCTTTTTATCATAGGGGATTGGAATGCAAAAGTAGGAAGTGGTAGTCTGAGGAGGCTTTACAAATAGCTGAGAAAAGAAGAGAAGTGAAAGGCAAGGGAGAAAGGGAAAGATATACCCAACTGAATGCAAAGTTCCAGAGAATAGCAAGGAGAGATAAGAAGGCTTACTTAAATGGACAGTGCAAAGAAATAGAGGAAAACAACAGAATGGGAAAGGCTAGAGATCTCTTCAAGAAAACTGAAGATATCAAGGGAACATGTCATGCATGGATGGGCATGCTAAAGGACAGAAATGGTAAAGATCTAACAGAAGAAGAGATTAAAAACAGGTGGCAAGAATACACAGAACTCTACAAAAAAAGGTCTTAATGAGCCAGATAACCATGATGGTGTGGTCACTCACCTAGAGCCTGACATCCTAGAGTGTGAAGTCAAGTGGGCCTTAGGAAGATTACTACAGACAAGTCTAGTGGAGGTGATGGAATTCCAATTGAGCTATTTAAAATCCAAAAAGATAATACCATTAAAGTGCTGCACTCAATGTGTTAGCAAATTTGGAAAACTCAGCAGTGGCCACAGGACTGGAAAAGGTTAGTTTTCATTCCAATCCCAAAGAAGAGAAGTATCAAAGAATATACAAACTACCACACAATTGTGCTCATTTCACATGCTAGTAAGGTTATGCTCAAAATCCTTCAAGCTAGGCTTCAGTGGTACATGGACCAAGAACTTCCAGATGTACAAGCAGGGTTTAGAAAAGGCAGAGGAACCAGAGATCAAATTGCCAACATTCGCTGGATCACAGAGAAAGCAAGGGAATTCTAGAAAAACATCTACTTCTGCTTCATTGACTACGCTAATGCCTTTGACTGTGTGGATCACAACAAACTGTAAAATTCTTAAAGAGATGGGAATACCAGACTACCTAACCTATCTCCTGAGAAACCTGTATGTGGGTCAAGAAGCAACAGTTACAACCAGACATGGAACAAAGAACTGGTTCAAAATTGGGAAAGGAGTACAACAAGGCTATATATTGTCACCTTGTTTATTTAACTTCTGTTATGACCAACCTAGACAGCATATTAAAAGGCAGAGACATTACTTTACCAACAAAGGTTTGTCTCGTCAAGGCTATTGTTTTTCCAGTAGTCATGTATGGATGTGAGAGTTGGACTATAAAGAAAGCTGAGCACCAAAGAATTGATGCTTTTGAACTGTGGTGCTGGAGAAGACTCTTGAGAGTCTCTTGGACTGCAAGGAGATCCAACCAGTCCATCCTAAAGGAGATCAGTCCTGTGTGTTCATTGGAAGGACTGATGTTAAAGCTGAAACTACAATACTTTGGCCACCTGATGCAAACAGCTGATTCATTTGAAAAGACCCTGATGCTGGGAAAGATTGAAGGCAGGAGGAGAAGGGGATGACAGAGGATGAGATGGTTGGATGGCATCACCAACTCAATGGAGATGAGTTTGAGTAGACTCCGGGAGTTGGTGATGGACAGGGAGGCCTGGTGTGCTGTGGTCCATAGGGTCACGAAGAGTTGGACACAACTGAGTGACTGAACTGAACTGATGCAGAACACATCATGTGAAATGCCAGGCTGGATGAATCACAAGCTGGAATCAAGATTGCCAGGAGAAATATCAACAACCTTAGATATGCAGATACCACTCTAATGGCAGAAAGCAAAGAGGAACTAAAGAGCTTCTTGATGAGGGTGAAAGAGGAAAGTGAAAAAGCTAGCTTAAAACTTAACATACAAAAAAAATATCCAGTCCCATCACTTCATGGCAAATAGGTGGGGAAAAAGTAAAAACAATGACAGATTTTATTTTCTTGGGCTCCCAATCACTGAGGATGGTGACTACAGCCATGAAATTAAGACGCTTGCTTCTTAGAACAAAAGCTGTGGCAAACCTAGACAGTGTATTAAAAAGCAGACACATCACTCTGCTGACAAAGGTCCATATAGTCAAAGCTGTGAAGATGGGACATGATTAAGATGTTACAGCATTCATAGGGAATCACTGAAGGACTATTTATATATCAGGACTGTTCAAAAACATAAACCACATAATACCAAAGTTAAAATTAGAAATCTACCTTCAGAAAATTCGGGTCCTCTTTGTTCATGTAAAAAGGATCATACTCTTTTGGATCATAATGCTCTATAAATGCATTTCCCTATAGGAAGGAACCACACATAAGAATAAGAGGTACACAATTAATTTTGAACATAACAAGACTCAAGAGTCAAATACACAGTTCCACTGTTATGCTTTAAAATGGCATCAATGACAAATGCAAATGGAATGGGAAGACCAAACTGGATTTATCTAAGTAATAATAATGCATAATTATACATTATAATGTATAATTATACAGTAAATGTAATAAATAATGTATCTAAGTAATAAATATCAGTGATAGAAGGAATTTAATTAAAATTTGCAAGATTTTAATAAAAGGTATTAGAACACTAAAAGACTTAGGAATTTGTTTTTAGATACTCACTAGTCAAACATCTCAGATCTCTTTAAAATGCCAGAAAAACAAAAATATTTTATAGCCTTATAAATAATCAAGCTCCAGAATTAAAAAAACAACAACACATATCTTGAACCTAGACTCCAAATTTTTTT